>NC_134270.1:14123446-14130946 GCF_031893055.1 Leptodactylus fuscus
ACGAAAATGTCCGAGATAGGCTTGTGCTGGCGAGCTATCTATTTTCAAAGAGGAATGTGTGAAGAGGCAGAATTTTTCCCTTTCTGAAGCGCCTTTGCGTCTGAATGTTGGAGAGAATCGTCGCAAGAAAGTTCTGCTGACGCTACAAATGATATCGGGAAAGAACATTTCGAGACTCTAAAATCTGGCAGCAGTGGGATTCGAACCCACGCCTCCAAAGAGACTGGAACCTAAATCCAGCGCCTTAGACCGCTCGGCCATGCTACCGCTTGATAGCTCTTTGTGCCTGCTTCCTTGGAGAACGGGATACACATGTGACCAAACCGACCATGTGACCTCCTACGGGAAAACGCTCCTATCAGGAAGCAACGGGACAAAGTAGTGACTGTGAGGACTGTCTTTGCTTCAGCAAAGCTCCGCTTGGATAGTAGACTACACAAATATATTCATGTGATGGGTAGGAAAGGTTTTAAGGGCATGCTCTCTAATGGAAAAGCACAGTCAGCGAAATACATCTCAGGAGGTTTTCAAAATCACAAGACAATGGAAGCAGTGTGATTCGAGACCACGCCTCCGAAGAGACTGGAGCCTTAATCCAGCGCCTTAGACCGCTCGGCCATGCTACCCACGCAAAAAGAGGACATCTGGTACGAAAATGTCCGAGATAGGCTTGTGCTGGCGAGCTATCTATTTTCACAGCTGAATTTGTAAAGAAGCAGAATTTTTCCCTTTCTGAAGCGCCTTTGCGTCTGACTGTTGGAGAGAATCGTCGCAAGAAAGTTCTACTGACGCTACAAATGATATCGGGAAAGAACATTTCGAGACTCTAAAATCTGGCAGCAGTGGGATTCGAACCCACGCCTCCAAAGAGACTGGAGCCTAAATCCAGCGCCTTAGACCGCTCGATAGCTCTTTGTGCCTGCTTTCTTGGGGAACGGGATACACATGTGACCACACCGACAACGCCTCCTACGGGAAAACACTCCTATCAGGAAGCAACGGGACAAAGTAATGACTGTGAGGACTGTCTTTGCTTCAGCAAAGCTCCGCTTGGATAGTAGACTACACAAATATATTCATGTGATGGGTAGGAAAGGTTTTAAGGGCATGCTCTCTAATGGAAAAGCAAAGTCAGCGAAATACATCTCAGGAGGTTTTTAAAATCACAAGACAATGGCAGCAGTGGGATTTGAACCCACGCCTCCGAAGAGACTGGAGCCTTAATCCAGCGCCTTAGACCGCTCGGCCATGCTACCCACGCAAAAAGAGGACATCTGGTACGAAAATGTCCGAGATAGGCTTGTGCTGGCGAGCTATCTATTTTCACAGCTGAATTTGTGAAGAAGCAGAATTTTTCCCTTTCTGAAGCGCCTTTGCGTCTGACTGTTGGAGAGAATCGTCGCAAGAAAGTTCTACTGACGCTACAAATGATATCGGGAAAGAACATTTCGAGACTCTAAAATCTGGCAGCAGTGGGATTCGAACCCACGCCTCCAAAGAGACTGGAGCCTAAATCCAGCGCCTTAGACCGCTCGATAGCTCTTTGTGCCTGCTTTCTTGGGGAACGGGATACACATGTGACCACACCGACAACGCCTCCTACGGGAAAACACTCCTATCAGGAAGCAACGGGACAAAGTAGTGACTGTGAGGACTGTCTTTGCTTCAGCAAAGCTCCGCTTGGATAGTAGACTACACAAATATATTCATGTGATGGGTAGGAAAGGTTTTAAGGGCATGCTCTCTAATGGAAAAGCAAAGTCAGCGAAATACATCTCAGGAGGTTTTCAAAATCACAAGACAATGGCAGCAGTGGGATTCGAACCCACGCCTCCGAAGAGACTGGAGCCTTAATCCAGCGCCTTAGACCGCTCGGCCATGCTACCCACGCAAAAAGAGGACATCTGGTACGAAAATGTCCGAGATAGGCTTGTGCTGGCGAGCTATCTATTTTCACAGCTGAATTTGTGAAGAAGCAGAATTTTTCCCTTTCTGAAGCGCCTTTGCGTCTGACTGTTGGAGAGAATCGTCGCAAGAAAGTTCTGCTGACGCTACAAATGATATCGGGAAAGAACATTTCGAGACTCTAAAATCTGGCAGCAGTGGGATTCTAACCCACGCCTCCAAAGAGACTGGAGCCTAAATCCAGCGCCTTAGACCGCTCGACCATGCTACCGCTTGATAGCTCTTTGTGCCTGCTTCCTTGGAGAACGGGATACACATGTGACCACACCGACAACGCCTCCTACGGGAAAACGCTCCTATCAGGAAGCAACGGGACAAAGTAGTGACTGTGAGAACTGTCTTTGCTTCAGCAAAGCTCCGCTTGGATAGTAGACTACACAAATATATTCATGTGATGGGTAGGAAAGGTTTTAAGGGCATGCTCTCTAATGGAAAAGCAAAGTCAGCGAAATACATCTCAGGAGGTTTTTAAAATCACAAGACAATGGCAGCAGTGGGATTTGAACCCACGCCTCCGAAGAGACTGGAGCCTTAATCCAGCGCCTTAGGCCGCTCGGCCATGCTACCCACGCAAAAAGAGGACATCTGGTACGAAAATGTCCGAGATAGGCTTGTGCTGGCGAGCTATCTATTTTCACAGCTGAATTTGTGAAGAAGCAGAATTTTTCCCTTTCTGAAGCGCCTTTGCGTCTGACTGTTGGAGAGAATCGTCGCAAGAAAGTTCTGCTGACGCTACAAATGATATCGGGAAAGAACATTTCGAGACTCTAAAATCTGGCAGCAGTGGGATTCGAACCCACGCCTCCAAAGAGACTGGAGCCTAAATCCAGCGCCTTAGACCGCTCGATAGCTCTTTGTGCCTGCTTTCTTGGAGAACGGGATACACATGTGACCACACCGACAACGCCTCCTACGGGAAAACACTCCTATCAGGAAGCAACGGGACAAAGTAGTGACTGTGAGGACTGTCTTTGCTTCAGCAAAGCTCCGCTTGGATAGTAGACTACACAAATATATTCATGTGATGGGTAGGAAAGGTTTTAAGGGCATGCTCTCTAATGGAAAAGCAAAGTCAGCGAAATACATCTCAGGAGGTTTTCAAAATCACAAGACAATGGCAGCAGGGAGAATCGAACCCACGCCTCCGAAGAGACTGGAGCCTTAATCCAGCACCTTAGACCGCTCGGCCATGCTACCCACGCAAAAAGAGGACATCTGGTACGAAAATGTCTGAGATAGGCTTGTGCTGGTAAGCTATCTATTTTCAAAGCGGAATGTGTGAAGAGGCAGAATTTTTCACTTTCTGAATCGCCTTTGCGTCTGACTGTTGGAGAGAATCGTCGCAAGAAAGTTCTGCTGACGCTACAAATGATATCGGGAAAGAACATTTCGAGACTCTAAGATCTGGCAGCAGTGGGATTCGAACCCACGCCTCCAAGGAGACTGGAGCCTAAATCCAGCGCCTTAGACCGCTCGGCCATGCTACCGCTTGATAGCTCTTTGTGCCTGCTTCCTTGGAGAACGGGATACACATGTGACCACACCGACAACGCCTCCTATGGGAAAACGCTCCTATCAGGAAGCAACGGGACAAAGTAGTGACTGTGAGAACTGTCTTTGCTTCAGCAAAGCTCCGCTTGGATAGTAGACTACACAAATATATTCATGTGATGGGTAGGAAAGGTTTTAAGGGCATGCTCTCTAATGGAAAAGCAAAGTCAGCGAAATACATCTCAGGAGGTTTTTAAAATCACAAGACAATGGCAGCAGTGGGATTTGAACCCACGCCTCCGAAGAGACTGGAGCCTTAATCCAGCGCCTTAGACCGCTCGGCCATGCTACCCACGCAAAAAGAGGACATCTGGTACGAAAATGTCCGAGATAGGCTTGTGCTGGCGAGCTATCTATTTTCACAGCTGAATTTGTGAAGAAGCAGAATTTTTCCCTTTCTGAAGCGCCTTTGCGTCTGACTGTTGGAGAGAATCGTCGCAAGAAAGTTCTACTGACGCTACAAATGATATCGGGAAAGAACATTTCGAGACTCTAAAATCTGGCAGCAGTGGGATTCGAACCCACGCCTCCAAAGAGACTGGAGCCTAAATCCAGCGCCTTAGACCGCTCGATAGCTCTTTGTGCCTGCTTTCTTGGGGAACGGGATACACATGTGACCACACCGACAACGCCTCCTACGGGAAAACACTCCTATCAGGAAGCAACGGGACAAAGTAGTGACTGTGAGGACTGTCTTTGCTTCAGCAAAGCTCCGCTTGGATAGTAGACTACACAAATATATTCATGTGATGGGTAGGAAAGGTTTTAAGGGCATGCTCTCTAATGGAAAAGCAAAGTCAGCGAAATACATCTCAGGAGGTTTTCAAAATCACAAGACAATGGCAGCAGTGGGATTCGAACCCACGCCTCCGAAGAGACTGGAGCCTTAATCCAGCGCCTTAGACCGCTCGGCCATGCTACCCACGCAAAAAGAGGACATCTGGTACGAAAATGTCCGAGATAGGCTTGTGCTGGCGAGCTATCTATTTTCAAAGCGAAATGTGTGAAGAGGCAGAATTTTTCCCTTTCTGAAGCGCCTTTGCGTCTGACTGTTGGTGAGAATCGTCGCAAGAAAGTTCTGCTGACGCTACAAATGATATCGGGAAAGAACATTTCGAGACTCTAAAATCTGGCAGCAGTGGGATTCGAACCCACGCCCCCAAAGAGACTGGAGCCTAAATCCAGCGCCTTAGACCGCTCGGCCATGCTACCGCTTGATAGCTCTTTGTGCCTGCTTCCTTGGAGAACGGGATACACATGTGACCACACCGACAACGCCTCCTACGGGAAAACGCTCCTATCAGGAAGCAACGGGACAAAGTAGTGACTGTGAGGACTGTCTTTGCTTCAGCAAAGCTCTGCTTGGATAGTAGACTACACAAATATATTCATGTGATGGGTAGGAAAGGTTTTAAGGGCATGCTCTCTAATGGAAAAGCAAAGTCAGCGAAATACATCTCAGGAGGTTTTCAAAATCACAAGTCAATGGCAGCAAGGAGAATCGAACCCACGCCTCCGAAGAGACTGGAGCCTTAATCCAGCACCTTAGACCGCTCGGCCATGCTACCCACGCAAAAAGAGGACATCTGGTACGAAAATGTCCGAGATAGGCTTGTGCTGGCAAGCTATCTATTTTCAAAGCGGAATGTGTGAAGAGGCAGAATTTTTCCCTTTCTGAAGCGCTTTTGCGTCTGACTGTTGGAGAGAATCGTCGCAAGAAAGTTCTGCTGACGCTACAAATGATATCGGGAAAGAACATTTCGAGGCTCTAAAATCTGGCAGCAGTGGGATTCGAACCCACGCCTCCAAGGAGACTGGAGCCTAAATCCAGCGCCTTAGACCGCTCGGCCATGCTACCGCTTGATAGCTCTTTGTGCCTGCTTCCTTGGAGAACGGGATACACATGTGACCACACCGACAACGCCTCCTACGGGAAAACGCTCCTATCAGGAAGCAACGGGACAAAGTAGTGACTGTGAGGACTGTCTTTGCTTCAGCAAAGCTCCGCTTGGATAGTAGACTACACAAATATATTCATGTGATGGGTAGGAAAGGTTTTAAGGGCATGCTCTCTAATGGAAAAGCAAAGTCAGCGAAATACATCTCAGGAGGTTTTCAAAATCACAAGTCAATGGCAGCAAGGAGAATCGAACCCACGCCTCCGAAGAGACTGGAGCCTTAATCCAGCACCTTAGACCGCTCGGCCATGCTACCCACGCAAAAAGAGGACATCTGGTACGAAAATGTCCGAGATAGGCTTGTGCTGGCAAGCTATCTATTTTCAAAGCGGAATGTGTGAAGAGGCAGAATTTTTCCCTTTCTGAAGCGCTTTTGCGTCTGACTGTTGGAGAGAATCGTCGCAAGAAAGTTCTGCTGACGCTACAAATGATATCGGGAAAGAACATTTCGAGGCTCTAAAATCTGGCAGCAGTGGGATTCGAACCCACGCCTCCAAGGAGACTGGAGCCTAAATCCAGCGCCTTAGACCGCTCGGCCATGCTACCGCTTGATAGCTCTTTGTGCCTGCTTCCTTGGAGAACGGGATACACATGTGACCACACCGACAACGCCTCCTACGGGAAAACGCTCCTATCAGGAAGCAACGGGACAAAGTAGTGACTGTGAGGACTGTCTTTGCTTCAGCAAAGCTCCGCTTGGATAGTAGACTACACAAATATATTCATGTGATGGGTAGGAAAGGTTTTAAGGGCATGCTCTCTAATGGAAAAGCAAAGTCAGCGAAATACATCTCAGGAGGTTTTTAAAATCACAAGACAATGGCAGCAGTGGGATTTGAACCCACGCCTCCGAAGAGACTGGAGCCTTAATCCAGCGCCTTAGACCGCTCGGCCATGCTACCCACGCAAAAAGAGGACATCTGGTACGAAAATGTCCGAGATAGGCTTGTGCTGGCGAGCTATCTATTTTCACAGCTGAATTTGTGAAGAAGCAGAATTTTTCCCTTTCTGAAGCGCCTTTGCGTCTGACTGTTGGAGAGAATCGTCGCAAGAAAGTTCTACTGACGCTACAAATGATATCGGGAAAGAACATTTCGAGACTCTAAAATCTGGCAGCAGTGGGATTCGAACACACGCCTCCAAGGAGACTGGAGCCTAAATCCAGCGCCTTAGACCGCTCGGCCATGCTACCGCTTGATAGCTCTTTGTGCCTGCTTCCTTGGAGAACGGGATACACATGTGACCACACCGACAACGCCTCCTACGGGAAAACGCTCCTATCAGGAAGCAACGGGACAAAGTAGTGACTGTGAGGACTGTCTTTGCTTCAGCAAAGCTCCGCTTGGATAGTAGACTACACAAATATATTCATGTGATGGGTAGGAAAGGTTTTAAGGGCATGCTCTCTAATGGAAAAGCAAAGTCAGCGAAATACATCTCAGGAGGTTTTCAAAATCACAAGACAATGGCAGCAGTGGGATTCAAACCCACGCCTCCGAAGAGACTGGAGCCTTAATCCAGTGCCTTAGACCGCTCGGCCATGCTACCCACGCAAAAAGAGGACATCTGGTACGAAAATGTCCGAGATAGGCTTGTGCTGGCGAGCTATCTATTTTCAAAGCGGAATGTGTGAAGAGGCAGAATTTTTCCCTTTCTGAAGCGCCTTAGCGTCTGACTGTTGGAGAGAATCGTCGCAAGAAAGTTCTGCTGACGCTACAAATGATATCGGGAAAGAACATTTCGAGACTCTAAAATCTGGCAGCAGTGGGATTCGAACCCACGCCCCCAAAGAGACTGGAGCCTAAATCCAGCGCCTTAGACCGCTCGGCCATGCTACCGCTTGATAGCTCTTTGTGCCTGCTTCCTTGGAGAACGGGATACACATGTGACCACACCGACAACGCCTCCTACGGGAAAACGCTCCTATCAGGAAGCAACGGGACAAAGTAGTGACTGTGAGGACTGTCTTTGCTTCAGCAAAGCTCCGCTTGGATAGTAGACTACACAAATATATTCATGTGATGGG
>NC_134270.1:14133446-14173446 GCF_031893055.1 Leptodactylus fuscus
CTTCAGCAAAGCTCCGCTTGGATAGTAGACTACACAAATATATTCATGTGATGGGTAGGAAAGGTTTTAAGGGCATGCTCTCTAATGGAAAAGCAAAGTCAGCGAAATACATCTCAGGAGGTTTTCAAAATCACAAGACAATGGCAGCAGTGGGATTCGAACCCACGCCTCCGAAGAGACTGGAGCCTTAATCCAGCGCCTTAGACCGCTCGGCCATGCTACCCACGCAAAAAGAGGACATCTGGTACGAAAATGTCCGAGATAGGCTTGTGCTGGCGAGCTATCTATTTTCACAGCTGAATTTGTGAAGAAGCAGAATTTTTCCCTTTCTGAAGCGCCTTTGCGTCTGACTGTTGGAGAGAATCGTCGCAAGAAAGTTCTACTGACGCTACAAATGATATCGGGAAAGAACATTTCGAGACTCTAAAATCTGGCAGCAGTGGGATTCGAACCCACGCCTCCAAAGAGACTGGAGCCTAAATCCAGCGCCTTAGACCGCTCGATAGCTCTTTGTGCCTGCTTTCTTGGGGAACGGGATACACATGTGACCACACCGACAACGCCTCCTACGGGAAAACGCTCCTATCAGGAAGCAACGGGACAAAGTAGTGACTGTGAGGACTGTCTTTGCTTCAGCAAAGCTCCGCTTGGATAGTAGACTACACAAATATATTCATGTGATGGGTAGGAAAGGTTTTAAGGGCATGCTCTCTAATGGAAAAGCAAAGTCAGCGAAATACATCTCAGGAGGTTTTCAAAATCACAAGACAATGGCAGCAGTGGGATTCGAACCCACGCCTCCGAAGAGACTGGAGCCTTAATCCAGCGCCTTAGACCGCTCGGCCATGCTACCCACGCAAAAAGAGGACATCTGGTACGAAAATGTCCGAGATAGGCTTGTGCTGGCGAGCTATCTATTTTCAAAGCGGAATGTGTGAAGAGGCAGAATTTTTCCCTTTCTGAAGCGCCTTTGCGTCTGACTGTTGGAGAGAATCGTCGCAAGAAAGTTCTGCTGACGCTACAAATGATATCGGGAAAGAACATTTCGAGACTCTAAAATCTGGCAGCAGTGGGATTCGAACCCACGCCCCCAAGGAGACTGGAGCCTAAATCCAGCGCATTAGATCGCTCGGCCATGCTACCGCTTGATAGCTCTTTGTGCCTGCTTCCTTGGAGAACGGGATACACATGTGACCACACCGACAACGCCTCCTACGGGAAAACGCTCCTATCAGGAAGCAACGGGACAAAGTAGTGACTGTGAGGACTGTCTTTGCTTCAGCAAAGCTCTGCTTGGATAGTAGACTACACAAATATATTCATGTGATGGGTAGGAAAGGTTTTAAGGGCATGCTCTCTAATGGAAAAGCAAAGTCAGCGAAATACATCTCAGGAGGTTTTCAAAATCACAAGTCAATGGCAGCAAGGAGAATCGAACCCACGCCTCCGAAGAGACTGGAGCCTTAATCCAGCACCTTAGACCGCTCGGCCATGCTACCCACGCAAAAAGAGGACATCTGGTACGAAAATGTCCGAGATAGGCTTGTGCTGGCAAGCTATCTATTTTCAAAGCGGAATGTGTGAAGAGGCAGAATTTTTCCCTTTCTGAAGCGCCTTTGCGTCTGACTGTTGGAGAGAATCGTCGCAAGAAAGTTCTGCTGACGCTACAAATGATATCGGGAAGGAACATTTCGAGGCTCTAAGGTCTGGCAGCAGTGGGATTCGAACCCACGCCTCCAAGGAGACTGGAGCCTAAATCCAGCGCCTTAGACCGCTCGGCCATGCTACCGCTTGATAGCTCTTTGTACCTGCTTCCTTGGAGAACGGGATACACATGTGACCACACCGACAACGCCTCCTACGGGAAAACGCTCCTATCAGGAAGCAACGGGACAAAGTAGTGACTGTGAGGACTGTCTTTGCTTCAGCAAAGCTCCGCTTGGATAGTAGACTACACAAATATATTCATGTGATGGGTAGGAAAGGTTTTAAGGGCATGCTCTCTAATGGAAAAGCAAAGTCAGCGAAATACATCTCAGGAGGTTTTTAAAATCACAAGACAATGGCAGCAGTGGGATTTGAACCCACGCCTCCGAAGAGACTGGAGCCTTAATCCAGCGCCTTAGACCGCTCGGCCATGCTACCCCCGCAAAAAGAGGACATCTGGTACGAAAATGTCCGAGATAGGCTTGTGCTGGCGAGCTATCTATTTTCACAGCTGAATTTGTGAAGAAGCAGAATTTTTCCCTTTCTGAAGCGCCTTTGCGTCTGACTGTTGGAGAGAATCGTCGCAAGAAAGTTCTACTGACGCTACAAATGATATCGGGAAAGAACATTTCGAGACTCTAAAATCTGGCAGCAGTGGGATTCGAACCCACGCCTCCAAAGAGACTGGAGCCTAAATCCAGCGCCTTAGACCGCTCGATAGCTCTTTGTGCCTGCTTTCTTGGGGAACGGGATACACATGTGACCACACCGACAACGCCTCCTACGGGAAAACACTCCTATCAGGAAGCAACGGGACAAAGTAGTGACTGTGAGGACTGTCTTTGCTTCAGCAAAGCTCCGCTTGGATAGTAGACTACACAAATATATTCATGTGATGGGTAGGAAAGGTTTTAAGGGCATGCTCTCTAATGGAAAAGCAAAGTCAGCGAAATACATCTCAGGAGGTTTTCAAAATCACAAGACAATGGCAGCAGTGGGATTCGAACCTACGCCTCCGAAGAGACTGGAGCCTTAATCCAGCGCCTTAGACCGCTCGGCCATGCTACCCACGCAAAAAGAGGACATCTGGTACGAAAATGTCCGAGATAGGCTTGTGCTGGCGAGCTATCTATTTTCAAAGCGGAATGTGTGAAGAGGCAGAATTTTTCCCTTTCTGAAGCGCCTTTGCATCTGACTGTTGGAAAGAATCGTCGCAAGAAAGTTCTGCTGACGCTACAAATGATATCGGGAAAGAACATTTCGAGACTCTAAAATCTGGCAGCAGTGGGATTCGAACCCACGCCTCCAAAGAGACTGGAGCCTAAATCCAGTGCCTTAGACCGCTCGGCCATGCTACCGCTTGATAGCTCTTTGTGCCTGCTTCCTTGGAGAACGGGATACACATGTGACCACACCGACCATGTGACCTCCTACGGGAAAACGCTCCTATCAGGAAGCAACGGGACAAAGTAGTGACTGTGAGGACTGTCTTTGCTTCAGCAAAGCTCCGCTTGGATAGTAGACTACACAAATATATTCATGTGATGGGTAGGAAAGGTTTTAAGGGCATGCTCTCTAATGGAAAAGCAAAGTCAGCGAAATACATCTCAGGAGGTTTTCAAAATCACAAGACAATGGCAGCAGTGAGATTCGAACCCACGCCTCTGAAGAGACTGGAGCCTTAATCCAGCGCCTTAGACCGCTCGGCCATGCTACCCACGCAAAAAGAGGACATCTGGTACGAAAATGTCCGAGATAGGCTTGTGCTGGCGAGCTATCTATTTTCAAAGCGGAATGTGTGAAGAGGCAGAATTTTTCCCTTTCTGAAGCGCCTTTGCGTCTGACTGTTGGAGAGAATCGTCGCAAGAAAGTTCTGCTGACGCTACAAATGATATCGGGAAAGAACATTTCGAGACTCTAAAATCTGGCAGCAGTGGGATTCGAACACACGCCTCCAAGGAGACTGGAGCCTAAATCCAGCGCCTTAGACCGCTCGGCCATGCTACTGCTTGATAGCTCTTTGTGCCTGCTTCCTTGGAGAACGGGATACACATGTGACCACACCGACAACGCCTCCTACGGGAAAACGCTCCTATCAGGAAGCAACGGGACAAAGTAGTGACTGTGAGGACAGCGCCTTAGACCGCTCGGCCATGCTACCCACGCAAAAAGAGGACATCTGGTACGAAAATGTCCGAGATAGGATTGTGCTGGCGAGCTATCTATTTTCAAAGCGGAATGTGTGAAGAGGCAGAATTTTTCCCTTTCTGAAGCGCCTTTGCGTCTGACTGTTGGAGAGAATCGTCGCAAGAAAGTTCTGCTGACGCTACAAATGATATCGGGAAAGAACATTTCGAGACTCTAAAATCTGGCAGCAGTGGGATTTGAACCCACGCCTCCAAGGAGACTGGAGCCTAAATCCAGCGCCTTAGACCGCTCGGCCATGCTACCGCTTGATAGCTCTTTGTGCCTGCTTCCTTGGAGAACGGGATACACATGTGACCACACCGACCATGTGACCTCCTACGGGAAAACGCTCCTATCAGGAAGCAACGGGACAAAGTAGTGACTGTGAGGACTGTCTTTGCTTCAGCAAAGCTCCGCTTGGATAGTAGACTACACAAATATATTCATGTGATGGGTAGGAAAGGTTTTAAGGGCATGCTCTCTAATGGAAAAGCAAAGTCAGCGAAATACATCTCAGGAGGTTTTCAAAATCACAAGACAATGGCAGCAATGTGATTCGAACCCACGCCTCCGAAGAGACTGGAGCCTTAATCCAGCGCCTTAGACCGCTCGGCCATGCTACCCACGCAAAAAGAGGACATCTGGTACGAAAATGTCCGAGATAGGCTTGTGCTGGCGAGCTATCTATTTTCAAAGCGGAATGTGTGAAGAGGCAGAATTTTTCCCTTTCTGAAGCGCCTTTGCGTCTGACTGTTGGAGAGAATCGTCGCAAGAAAGTTCTGCTGACGCGACAAATGATATCGGGAAAAAACATTTCGAGACTCTAAAATCTGGCAGCAGTGGGATTCAAACCCACGCCTCCAAAGAGACTGGAGCCTAAATCCAGCGCCTTAGACCGCTCGGCCATGCTACCGCTTGATAGGTCTTTATGCCTGCTTCCTTGGAGAACGGGATACACATGTGACCACACCGACCATGTGACCTCCTACGGGAAAACGCTCCTATCAGGAAGCAACGGGACAAAGTAGTGACTGTGAGGACTGTCTTTGCTTCAGCAAGGCTCCGCTTGGATAGTAGACTACACAAATATATTCATGTGATGGGTAGGAAAGGTTTTAAGGGCATGCTCTCTAATGGAAAAGCAAAGTCAGCGAAATACATCTCAGGAGGTTTTTAAAATCACAAGACAATGGCAGCAGTGGGATTTGAACCCACGCCTCCGAAGAGACTGGAGCCTTAATCCAGCGCCTTAGACCGCTCGGCCATGCTACCCCCGCAAAAAGAGGACATCTGGTACGAAAATGTCCGAGATAGGCTTGTGCTGGCGAGCTATCTATTTTCACAGCTGAATTTGTGAAGAAGCAGAATTTTTCCCTTTCTGAAGCGCCTTTGCGTCTGAATGTTGGAGAGAATCGTCGCAAGAAAGTTCTGCTGACGCTACAAATGATATCGGGAAAGAACATTTCGAGACTCTAAAATCTGGCAGCAGTGGGATTCGAACCCACGCCTCCAAAGAGACTGGAGCCTAAATCCAGCGCCTTAGACCGCTCGGCCATGCTACCGCTTGATAGCTCTTTGTGCCTGCTTCCTTGGAGAACGGGATACACATGTGACCAAACCGACCATGTGACCTCCTACGGGAAAACGCTCCTATCAGGAAGCAACGGGACAAAGTAGTGACTGTGAGGACTGTCTTTGCTTCAGCAAAGCTCCGCTTGGATAGTAGACTACACAAATATATTCATGTGATGGGTAGGAAAGGTTTTAAGGGCATGCTCTCTAATGGAAAAGCACAGTCAGCGAAATACATCTCAGGAGGTTTTCAAAATCACAAGACAATGGAAGCAGTGTGATTCGAGACCACGCCTCCGAAGAGACTGGAGCCTTAATCCAGCGCCTTAGACCGCTCGGCCATGCTACCCACGCAAAAAGAGGACATCTGGTACGAAAATGTCCGAGATAGGCTTGTGCTGGCGAGCTATCTATTTTCAAAGCGGAATGTGTGAAGAAGCAGAATTTTTCCCTTTCTGAAGCGCCTTTGTGTCTGACTGTTGGAGAGAATCGTCGCAAGAAAGTTCTGCTGACGCTACAAATGATATCGGGAAAGAACATTTCGAGACTCTAAAATCTGGCAGCATTGGGATTCGAGCCCACGCCCCCAAGGAGACTGGAGCCTAAATCCAGCGCCTTAGACCGCTCGGCCATGCTACCGCTTGATAGCTCTTCGTGCCTGCTTCCTTGGAGAACGGGATACACATGTGACCACACCGACAACGCCTCCTACGGGAAAACGCTCCTATCAGGAAGCAACGGGACAAAGTAGTGACTGTGAGAACTGTCTTTACTTCAGCAAAGCTCCGCTTGGATAGTAGACTACACAAATATATTCATGTGATGGGTAGGAAAGGTTTTAAGGGCATGCTCTCTAATGGAAAAGCAAAGTCAGCGAAATACATCTCAGGAGGTTTTTAAAATCACAAGACAATGGCAGCAGTGGGATTTGAACCCACGCCTCCGAAGAGACTGGAGCCTTAATCCAGCGCCTTAGACCGCTCGGCCATGCTACCCACGCAAAAAGAGGACATCTGGTACGAAAATGTCCGAGATAGGCTTGTGCTGGCGAGCTATCTATTTTCACAGCTGAATTTGTGAAGAAGCAGAATTTTTCCCTTTCTGAAGCGCCTTTGCGTCTGACTGTTGGAGAGAATCGTCGCAAGAAAGTTCTACTGACGCTACAAATGATATCGGGAAAGAACATTTCGAGACTCTAAAATCTGGCAGCAGTGGGATTCGAACCCACGCCTCCAAAGAGACTGGAGCCTAAATCCAGCGCCTTAGACCGCTCGATAGCTCTTTGTGCCTGCTTTCTTGGGGAACGGGATACACATGTGACCACACCGACAACGCCTCCTACGGGAAAACACTCCTATCAGGAAGCAACGGGACAAAGTAATGACTGTGAGGACTGTCTTTGCTTCAGCAAAGCTCCGCTTGGATAGTAGACTACACAAATATATTCATGTGATGGGTAGGAAAGGTTTTAAGGGCATGCTCTCTAATGGAAAAGCAAAGTCAGCGAAATACATCTCAGGAGGTTTTTAAAATCACAAGACAATGGCAGCAGTGGGATTTGAACCCACGCCTCCGAAGAGACTGGAGCCTTAATCCAGCGCCTTAGACCGCTCGGCCATGCTACCCACGCAAAAAGAGGACATCTGGTACGAAAATGTCCGAGATAGGCTTGTGCTGGCGAGCTATCTATTTTCACAGCTGAATTTGTGAAGAAGCAGAATTTTTCCCTTTCTGAAGCGCCTTTGCGTCTGACTGTTGGAGAGAATCGTCGCAAGAAAGTTCTACTGACGCTACAAATGATATCGGGAAAGAACATTTCGAGACTCTAAAATCTGGCAGCAGTGGGATTCGAACCCACGCCTCCAAAGAGACTGGAGCCTAAATCCAGCGCCTTAGACCGCTCGATAGCTCTTTGTGCCTGCTTTCTTGGGGAACGGGATACACATGTGACCACACCGACAACGCCTCCTACGGGAAAACACTCCTATCAGGAAGCAACGGGACAAAGTAGTGACTGTGAGGACTGTCTTTGCTTCAGCAAAGCTCCGCTTGGATAGTAGACTACACAAATATATTCATGTGATGGGTAGGAAAGGTTTTAAGGGCATGCTCTCTAATGGAAAAGCAAAGTCAGCGAAATACATCTCAGGAGGTTTTCAAAATCACAAGACAATGGCAGCAGTGGGATTCGAACCCACGCCTCCGAAGAGACTGGAGCCTTAATCCAGCGCCTTAGACCGCTCGGCCATGCTACCCACGCAAAAAGAGGACATCTGGTACGAAAATGTCCGAGATAGGCTTGTGCTGGCGAGCTATCTATTTTCACAGCTGAATTTGTGAAGAAGCAGAATTTTTCCCTTTCTGAAGCGCCTTTGCGTCTGACTGTTGGAGAGAATCGTCGCAAGAAAGTTCTACTGACGCTACAAATGATATCGGGAAAGAACATTTCGAGACTCTAAAATCTGGCAGCAGTGGGATTCGAACCCACGCCTCCAAAGAGACTGGAGCCTAAATCCAGCGCCTTAGACCGCTCGATAGCTCTTTGTGCCTGCTTTCTTGGGGAACGGGATACACATGTGACCACACCGACAACGCCTCCTACGGGAAAACACTCCTATCAGGAAGCAACGGGACAAAGTAGTGACTGTGAGGACTGTCTTTGCTTCAGCAAAGCTCCGCTTGGATAGTAGACTACACAAATATATTCATGTGATGGGTAGGAAAGGTTTTAAGGGCATGCTCTCTAATGGAAAAGCAAAGTCAGCGAAATACATCTCAGGAGGTTTTCAAAATCACAAGACAATGGCAGCAGTGGGATTCGAACCCACGCCTCCGAAGAGACTGGAGCCTTAATCCAGCGCCTTAGACCGCTCGGCCATGCTACCCACGCAAAAAGAGGACATCTGGTACGAAAATGTCCGAGATAGGCTTGTGCTGGCGAGCTATCTATTTTCAAAGCGGAATGTGTGAAGAGGCAGAATTTTTCCCTTTCTGAAGCGCCTTTGCGTCTGACTGTTGGAGAGAATCGTCGCAAGAAAGTTCTGCTGACGCTACAAATGATATCGGGAAAGAACATTTCGAGACTCTAAAATCTGGCAGCAGTGGGATTCGAACCCACGCCCCCAAAGAGACTGGAGCCTAAATCCAGCGCCTTAGACCGCTCGGCCATGCTACCGCTTGATAGCTCTTTGTGCCTGCTTCCTTGGAGAACGGGATACACATGTGACCACACCGACAACGCCTCCTACGGGAAAACGCTCCTATCAGGAAGCAACGGGACAAAGTAGTGACTGTGAGGACTGTCTTTGCTTCAGCAAAGCTCTGCTTGGATAGTAGACTACACAAATATATTCATGTGATGGGTAGGAAAGGTTTTAAGGGCATGCTCTCTAATGGAAAAGCAAAGTCAGCGAAATACATCTCAGGAGGTTTTCAAAATCACAAGTCAATGGCAGCAAGGAGAATCGAACCCACGCCTCCGAAGAGACTGGAGCCTTAATCCAGCACCTTAGACCGCTCGGCCATGCTACCCACGCAAAAAGAGGACATCTGGTACGAAAATGTCCGAGATAGGCTTGTGCTGGCAAGCTATCTATTTTCAAAGCGGAATGTGTGAAGAGGCAGAATTTTTCCCTTTCTGAAGCGCCTTTGCGTCTGACTGTTGGAGAGAATCGTCGCAAGAAAGTTCTGCTGACGCTACAAATGATATCGGGAAAGAACATTTCGAGGCTCTAAAGTCTGGCAGCAGTGGGATTCGAACCCACGCCTCCAAAGAGACTGGAGCCTAAATCCAGCGCCTTAGACCGCTCGGCCATGCTACCGCTTGATAGCTCTTTGTACCTGCTTCCTTGGAGAACGGGATACACATGTGACCACACCGACAACGCCTCCTACGGGAAAACGCTCCTATCAGGAAGCAACGGGACAAAGTAGTGACTGTGAGGACTGTCTTTGCTTCAGCAAAGCTCCGCTTGGATAGTAGACTACACAAATATATTCATGTGATGGGTAGGAAAGGTTTTAAGGGCATGCTCTCTAATGGAAAAGCAAAGTCAGCGAAATACATCTCAGGAGGTTTTCAAAATCACAAGACAATGGCAGCAGTGGGATTTGAACCCACGCCTCCGAGGAGACTGGAGCCTTAATCCAGCGCCTTAGACCGCTCGGCCATGCTACCCCCGCAAAAAGAGGACATCTGGTACGAAAATGTCCGAGATAGGCTTGTGCTGGCGAGCTATCTATTTTCACAGCTGAATTTGTGAAGAAGCAGAATTTTTCCCTTTCTGAAGCGCCTTTGCGTCTGACTGTTGGAGAGAATCGTCGCAAGAAAGTTCTACTGACGCTACAAATGATATCGGGAAAGAACATTTCGAGACTCTAAAATCTGGCAGCAGTGGGATTCGAACCCACGCCTCCAAAGAGACTGGAGCCTAAATCCAGCGCCTTAGACCGCTCGATAGCTCTTTGTGCCTGCTTTCTTGGGGAACGGGATACACATGTGACCACACCGACAACGCCTCCTACGGGAAAACACTCCTATCAGGAAGCAACGGGACAAAGTAGTGACTGTGAGGACTGTCTTTGCTTCAGCAAAGCTCCGCTTGGATAGTAGACTACACAAATATATTCATGTGATGGGTAGGAAAGGTTTTAAGGGCATGCTCTCTAATGGAAAAGCAAAGTCAGCGAAATACATCTCAGGAGGTTTTCAAAATCACAAGACAATGGCAGCAGTGGGATTCGAACCCACGCCTCCGAAGAGACTGGAGCCTTAATCCAGCGCCTTAGACCGCTCGGCCATGCTACCCACGCAAAAAGAGGACATCTGGTACGAAAATGTCCGAGATAGGCTTGTGCTGGCGAGCTATCTATTTTCAAAGCGGAATGTGTGAAGAGGCAGAATTTTTCCCTTTCTGAAGCGCCTTTGCATCTGACTGTTGGAAAGAATCGTCGCAAGAAAGTTCTGCTGACGCTACAAATGATATCGGGAAAGAACATTTCGAGACTCTAAAATCTGGCAGCAGTGGGATTCGAACCCACGCCTCCAAAGAGACTGGAGCCTAAATCCAGCGCCTTAGACCGCTCGGCCATGCTACCGCTTGATAGCTCTTTGTGCCTGCTTCCTTGGAGAACGGGATACACATGTGACCACACCGACCATGTGACCTCCTACGGGAAAACGCTCCTATCAGGAAGCAACGGGACAAAGTAGTGACTGTGAGGACTGTCTTTGCTTCAGCAAAGCTCCGCTTGGATAGTAGACTACACAAATATATTCATGTGATGGGTAGGAAAGGTTTTAAGGGCATGCTCTCTAATGGAAAAGCAAAGTCAGCGAAATACATCTCAGGAGGTTTTCAAAATCACAAGACAATGGCAGCAGTGGGATTCGAACCCACGCCTCTGAAGAGACTGGAGCCTTAATCCAGCGCCTTAGACCGCTCGGCCATGCTACCCACGCAAAAAGAGGACATCTGGTACGAAAATGTCCGAGATAGGCTTGTGCTGGCGAGCTATCTATTTTCAAAGCGGAATGTGTGAAGAGGCAGAATTTTTCCCTTTCTGAAGCGCCTTTGCGTCTGACTGTTGGAGAGAATCGTCGCAAGAAAGTTCTGCTGACGCTACAAATGATATCGGGAAAGAACATTTCGAGACTCTAAAATCTGGCAGCAGTGGGATTCGAACACACGCCTCCAAGGAGACTGGAGCCTAAATCCAGCGCCTTAGACCGCTCGGCCATGCTACTGCTTGATAGCTCTTTGTGCCTGCTTCCTTGGAGAACGGGATACACATGTGACCACACCGACAACGCCTCCTACGGGAAAACGCTCCTATCAGGAAGCAACGGGACAAAGTAGTGACTGTGAGGACAGCGCCTTAGACCGCTCGGCCATGCTACCCACGCAAAAAGAGGACATCTGGTACGAAAATGTCCGAGATAGGATTGTGCTGGCGAGCTATCTATTTTCAAAGCGGAATGTGTGAAGAGGCAGAATTTTTCCCTTTCTGAAGCGCCTTTGCGTCTGACTGTTGGAGAGAATCGTCGCAAGAAAGTTCTGCTGACGCTACAAATGATATCGGGAAAGAACATTTCGAGACTCTAAAATCTGGCAGCAGTGGGATTTGAACCCACGCCTCCAAAGAGACTGGAGCCTAAATCCAGCGCCTTAGACCGCTCGGCCATGCTACCGCTTGATAGCCCTTTGTGCCTGCTTCCTTGGAGAACGGGATACACATGTGACCACACCGACCATGTGACCTCCTACGGGAAAACGCTCCTATCAGGAAGCAACGGGACAAAGTAGTGACTGTGAGGACTGTCTTTGCTTCAGCAAAGCTCCGCTTGGATAGTAGACTACACAAATATATTCATGTGATGGGTAGGAAAGGTTTTAAGGGCATGCTCTCTAATGGAAAAGCAAAGTCAGCGAAATACATCTCAGGAGGTTTTCAAAATCACAAGACAATGGCAGCAATGGGATTCGAACCCACGCCTCCGAAGAGACTGGAGCCTTAATCCAGCGCCTTAGACCGCTCGGCCATGCTACAAACGCATAAAGAGGACATCTGGTACGAAAATGTCCGAGATAGGCTTGTGCTGGCGAGCTATCTATTTTCAAAGCGGAATGTGTGAAGAGGCAGAATTTTTCCCTTTCTGAAGCGCCTTTGCGTCTGACTGTTGGAGAGAATCGTCGCAAGAAAGTTCTGCTGACGCGACAAATGATATCGGGAAAAAACATTTCGAGACTCTAAAATCTGGCAGCAGTGGGATTCAAACCCACGCCTCCAAAGAGACTGGAGCCTAAATCCAGCGCCTTAGACCGCTCGGCCATGCTACCGCTTGATAGGTCTTTATGCCTGCTTCCTTGGAGAACGGGATACACATGTGACCACACCGACCATGTGACCTCCTACGGGAAAACGCTCCTATCAGGAAGCAACGGGACAAAGTAGTGACTGTGAGGACTGTCTTTGCTTCAGCAAAGCTCCGCTTGGATAGTAGACTACACAAATATATTCATGTGATGGGTAGGAAAGGTTTTAAGGGCATGCTCTCTAATGGAAAAGCAAAGTCAGCGAAATACATCTCAGGAGGTTTTTAAAATCACAAGACAATGGCAGCAGTGGGATTTGAGCCCACGCCTCCGAAGAGACTGGAGCCTTAATCCAGCGCCTTAGACCGCTCGGCCATGCTACCCCCGCAAAAAGAGGACATCTGGTACGAAAATGTCCGAGATAGGCTTGTGCTGGCGAGCTATCTATTTTCACAGCTGAATTTGTGAAGAAGCAGAATTTTTCCCTTTCTGAAGCGCCTTTGCGTCTGACTGTTGGAGAGAATCGTCGCAAGAAAGTTCTACTGACGCTACAAATGATATCGGGAAAGAACATTTCGAGACTCTAAAATCTGGCAGCAGTGGGATTCGAACCCACGCCTCCAAAGAGACTGGAGCCTAAATCCAGCGCCTTAGACCGCTCGATAGCTCTTTGTGCCTGCTTTCTTGGGGAACGGGATACACATGTGACCACACCGACAACGCCTCCTACGGGAAAACACTCCTATCAGGAAGCAACGGGACAAAGTAGTGACTGTGAGGACTGTCTTTGCTTCAGCAAAGCTCCGCTTGGATAGTAGACTACACAAATATATTCATGTGATGGGTAGGAAAGGTTTTAAGGGCATGCTCTCTAATGGAAAAGCAAAGTCAGCGAAATACATCTCAGGAGGTTTTCAAAATCACAAGACAATGGCAGCAGTGGGATTCGAACCCACGCCTCCGAAGAGACTGGAGCCTTAATCCAGCGCCTTAGACCGCTCGGCCATGCTACCCACGCAAAAAGAGGACATCTGGTACGAAAATGTCCGAGATAGGCTTGTGCTGGCGAGCTATCTATTTTCAAAGCGGAATGTGTGAAGAGGCAGAATTTTTCCCTTTCTGAAGCGCCTTTGCGTCTGACTGTTGGAGAGAATCGTCGCAAGAAAGTTCTGTTGACGCTACAAATGATATCGGGAAAGAACATTTCGAGACTCTAAAATCTGGCAGCATTGGGATTCAAACCCACGCCTCCAAAGAGACTGGAGTCTAAATCCAGCACCTTAGACCGCTCGGCCATGCTACCGCTTGATAGCTCTTTGTGCCTGCTTCCTTGGAGAACGGGATACACATGTGACCACACCGACAACGCCTCATACGGGAAAACGCTCCTATCAGGAAGCAACGGGACAAAGTAGTGACTGTGAGAAGTGTCTTTGCTTCAGCAAAGCTCCGCTTGGATAGTAGACTACACAAATATATTCATGTGATGGGTAGGAAAGGTTTTAAGGGCATGCTCTCTAATGGAAAAGCAAAGTCAGCGAAATACATCTCAGGAGGTTTTCAAAATCACAAGACAATGGCAGCAGTGGGATTCGAACCCACGCCTCCAAAGAGACTGGAGCCTTAATCCAGCGCCTTAGACCGCTCGGCCATGCTACCCACGCAAAAAGAGGACATCTGGTACGAAAATGTCCGAGATAGGCTTGTGCTGGCGAGCTATCTATTTTCACAGCTGAATTTGTGAAGAAGCAGAATTTTTCCCTTTCTGAAGCGCCTTTGCGTCTGACTGTTGGAGAGAATCGTCGCAAGAAAGTTCTGCTGACGCTACAAATGATATCGGGAAAGAACATTTCGAGACTCTAAAATCTGGCAGCAGTGGGATTCTAACCCACGCCTCCAAAGAGACTGGAGCCTAAATCCAGCGCCTTAGACCGCTCGGCCATGCTACCGCTTGATAGCTCTTTGTGCCTGCTTCCTTGGAGAACGGGATACACATGTGACCACACCGACAACGCCTCCTACGGGAAAACGCTCCTATCAGGAAGCAACGGGACAAAGTAGTGACTGTGAGAACTGTCTTTGCTTCAGCAAAGCTCCGCTTGGATAGTAGACTACACAAATATATTCATGTGATGGGTAGGAAAGGTTTTAAGGGCATGCTCTCTAATGGAAAAGCAAAGTCAGCGAAATACATCTCAGGAGGTTTTTAAAATCACAAGACAATGGCAGCAGTGGGATTTGAACCCACGCCTCCGAAGAGACTGGAGCCTTAATCCAGCGCCTTAGACCGCTCGGCCATGCTACCCACGCAAAAAGAGGACATCTGGTACGAAAATGTCCGAGATAGGCTTGTGCTGGCGAGCTATTTTTTTTCACAGCTGAATTTGTGAAGAAGCAGAATTTTTCCCTTTCTGAAGCGCCTTTGCGTCTGACTGTTGGAGAGAATCGTCGCAAGACAGTTCTGCTGACGCTACAAATGATATCGGGAAAGAACATTTCGAGACTCTAAAATCTGGCAGCAGTGGGATTCGAACCCACGCCTCCAAAGAGACTGGAGCCTAAATCCAGCGCCTTAGACCGCTCGGCCATGCTACCGCTTGATAGCTCTTTGTGCCTGCTTCCTTGGAGAACGGGATACACATGTGACCACACCGACCATGTGACCTCCTACGGGAAAACGCTCCTATCAGGAAGCAACGGGACAAAGTAGTGACTGTGAGGACTGTCTTTGCTTCAGCAAAGCTCCGCTTGGATAGTAGACTACACAAATATATTCATGTGATGGGTAGGAAAGGTTTTAAGGGCATGCTCTCTAATGGAAAAGCAAAGTCAGCGAAATACATCTCAGGAGGTTTTCAAAATCACAAGACAATGGCAGCAGTGGGATTCGAACCCACGCCTCCGAAGAGACTGGAGCCTTAATCCAGCGCCTTAGACCGCTCGGCCATGCTACCCACGCAAAAAGAGGACATCTGGTACGAAAATGTCCGAGATAGGCTTGTGCTGGCGAGCTGTCTATTTTCAAAGAGGAATGTGTGAAGAGGAAGAATTTTTCCCTTTCTGAAGCGCCTTTGCGTCTGACTGTTGGAGAGAATCGTCGCAAGAAAGTTCTGCTGACGCTACAAATGATATCGGGAAAGAACATTTTGAGACTCTAAAATCGGGCAGCAGTGGGATTCGAACCCACGCCTCCAAAGAAACTGGAGCCTAAATCCAGCGCCTTAGACCGCTCGGCCATGCTACCGCTTGATAGCTCTTTGTGCCTGCTTCCTTGGAGAACGGGATACACATGTGACCACACCGACCATGTGACCTCCTACGGGAAAACGCTTCTATCAGGAAGCAACGGGACAAAGTAGTGACTGTGAGGACTGTCTTTGCTTCAGCAAAGCTCCGCTTGGATAGTAGACTACACAAATATATTCATGTGATGGGTAGGAAAGGTTTTAAGGGCATGCTCTCTAATGGAAAAGCAAAGTCAGCGAAATACATCTCAGGAGGTTTTCAAAATCACAAGACAATGGCAGCAGTGGGATTCGAACCCACGCCTCCGAAGAGACTGGAGCCTTAATCCAGCGCCTTAGACCGCTCGGCCATGCTACCCACGCAAAAAGAGGACATCTGGTACGAAAATGTCCGAGATAGGCTTGTGCTGGCGAGCTATCTATTTTCAAAGCGGAATGTGTGAAGAGGCAGAATTTTTCCCTTTCTGAAGCGCCTTTGTGTCTGACTGTTGGAGAGAATCGTCGCAAGAAAGTTCTGCTGACGCTACAAATGATATCGGGAAAGAACATTTCGAGACTCTAAAATCTAGCAGCAGTGGGATTCGAACCCACGCCTCTAAGGAGACTGGAGCCTAAATCCAGCGCCTTAGACCGCTCGGCCATGCTACCGCTTGATAGCTCTTTGTGCCTGCTTCCTTGGAGAACGGGATACACATGTGACCACACCGACCATGTGACCTCCTACGGGAAAACGCTCCTATCAGGAAGCAACGGGACAAAGTAGTGACTGTGAGGACTGTCTTTGCTTCAGCAAAGCTCCGCTTGGATAGTAGACTACACAAATATATTCATGTGATGGGTAGGAAAGGTTTTAAGGGCATGCTCTCTAATGGAAAAGCAAAGTCAGCGAAATACATCTCAGGAGGTTTTCAAAATCACAAGACAATGGCAGCAGTGGGATTCGAACCCACGCCTCCGAAGAGACTGGAGCCTTAATCCAGCGCCTTAGACCGCTCGGCCATGCTACCCACGCAAAAAGAGGACATCTGGTACGAACATGGCCGAGATAGGCTTGTGCTGGCGAGCTATCTATTTTCAAAGCGGAATGTGTGAAGAGGCAGAATTTTTCCCTTTCTGAAGCGCCTTTGCGTCTGACTGTTGGAGAGAATCGTCGCAAGAAAGTTCTGCTGACGCTACAAATGATATCGGGAAAGAACATTTCGAGACTCTGAAATCTGGCAGCAGTGGGATTCGAACCCACGCCTCCAAAGAGACTGGAGCCTAAATCCAGCGCCTTAGACCGCTCGGCCATGCTACCGCTTGATAGCTCTTTGTGCCTGCTTCCTTGGAGAACGGGATACACATGTGACCACACCGACCATGTGACCTCCTACGGGAAAACGCTCCTATCAGGAAGCAACGGGACAAAGTAGTGACTGTGAGGACTGTCTTTGCTTCAGCAAAGCTCCGCTTGGATAGTAGACTACACAAATATATTCATGTGATGGGTAGGAAAGGTTTTAAGGGCATGCTCTCTAATGGAAAAGCAAAGTCAGCGAAATAGATCTCAGGAGGTTTTCAAAATCACAAGACAATGGCAGCAGTGGGATTCGAACCCACGCCTCCGAAGAGACTGGAGCCTTAATCCAGCGCCTTAGACCGCTCGGCCATGCTACCCACGCAAAAAGAGAACATCTGGTACGAAAATGTCCGAGATAGGCTTGTGCTGGCGAGCTATCTATTTTCACAGCTGAATTTGTGAAGAAGCAGAATTTTTCCCTTTCTGAAGCGCCTTTGCGTCTGACTGTTGGAGAGAATCGTCGTAAGAAAGTTCTGCTGACGCTACAAATGATATCGGGAAAGAACATTTCGAGACTCTAAAATCTGGCAGCAGTGGGAATCGAACCCACGCCTCCAAGGAGACTGGAGCCTAAATCCAGCGCCTTAGACCGCTCGGCCATGCTACCGCTTGATAGCTCTTTGTGCCTGCTTCCTTGGAGAACGGGATACACATGTGACCAAACCGACCATGTGACCTCCTACGGGAAAACGCTCCTATCAGGAAGCAACGGGACAAAGTAGTGACTGTGAGGACTGTCTTTGCTTCAGCAAAGCTCCGCTTGGATAGTAGACTACACAAATATATTCATGTGATGGGTAGGAAAGGTTTTAAGGGCATGCTCTCTAATGGAAAAGCACAGTCAGCGAAATACATCTCAGGAGGTTTTCAAAATCACAAGACAATGGAAGCAGTGTGATTCGAGACCACGCCTCCGAAGAGACTGGAGCCTTAATCCAGCGCCTTAGACCGCTCGGCCATGCTACCCACGCAAAAAGAGGACATCTGGTACGAAAATGTCTGAGATAGGCTTGTGCTGGCGAGCTATCTATTTTCACAGCTGAATTTGTGAAGAAGCAGAATTTTTCCCTTTCTGAAGCGCCTTTGCGTCTGACTGTTGGAGAGAATCGTCGCAAGAAAGTTCTGCTGACGCTACAAATGATATCGGGAAAGAACATTTCGAGACTCTGAAATCTGGCAGCAGTGGGATTCGAACCCACGCCTCCAAAGAGACTGGAGCCTAAATCCAGCGCCTTAGACCGCTCGGCCATGCTACCGCTTGATAGCTCTTTGTGCCTGCTTCCTTGGAGAACGGGATACACATGTGACCACACCGACCATGTGACCTCCTACGGGAAAACGCTCCTATCAGGAAGCAACGGGACAAAGTAGTGACTGTGAGGACTGTCTTTGCTTCAGCAAAGCTCCGCTTGGATAGTAGACTACACAAATATATTCATGTGATGGGTAGGAAAGGTTTTAAGGGCATGCTCTCTAATGGAAAAGCAAAGTCAGCGAAATAGATCTCAGGAGGTTTTCAAAATCACAAGACAATGGCAGCAGTGGGATTCGAACCCACGCCTCCGAAGAGACTGGAGCCTTAATCCAGCGCCTTAGACCGCTCGGCCATGCTACCTACGCAAAAAGAGAACATCTGGTACGAAAATGTCCGAGATAGGCTTGTGCTGGCGAGCTATCTATTTTCACAGCTGAATTTGTGAAGAAGCAGAATTTTTCCCTTTCTGAAGCGCCTTTGCGTCTGACTGTTGGAGAGAATCGTCGTAAGAAAGTTCTGCTGACGCTACAAATGATATCGGGAAAGAACATTTCGAGACTCTAAAATCTGGCAGCAGTGGGATTCGAACCCACGCCTCCAAGGAGACTGGAGCCTAAATCCAGCGCCTTAGACCGCTCGGCCAAGCTACCGCTTGATAGCTCTTTGTGCCTGCTTCCTTGGAGAACGGGATACACATGTGACCAAACCGACCATGTGACCTCCTACGGGAAAACGCTCCTATCAGGAAGCAATGGGACAAAGTAGTGACTGTGAGGACTGTCTTTGCTTCAGCAAAGCTCCGCTTGGATAGTAGACTACACAAATATATTCATGTGATGGGTAGGAAAGGTTTTAAGGGCATGCTCTCTAATGGAAAAGCACAGTCAGCGAAATACATCTCAGGAGGTTTTCAAAATCACAAGACAATGGAAGCAGTGTGATTCGAGACCACGCCTCCGAAGAGACTGGAGCCTTAATCCAGCGCCTTAGACCGCTCGGCCATGCTACCCACGCAAAAAGAGGACATCTGGTACGAAAATGTCCGAGATAGGCTTGTGCTGGCGAGCTATCTATTTTCACAGCTGAATTTGTGAAGAAGCAGAATTTTTCCCTTTCTGAAGCGCCTTTGCGTCTGACTGTTGGAGAGAATCGTCGCAAGAAAGTTCTGCTGACGCTACAAATGATATCGGGAAAGAACATTTCGAGACTCTAAAATCTGGCAGCAGTGGGATTCGAACCCACGCCTCCAAAGAGACTGGAGCCTAAATCCAGCGCCTTAGACCGCTCGATAGCTCTTTGTGCCTGCTTTCTTGGGGAACGGGATACACATGTGACCACACCGACAACGCCTCCTACGGGAAAACACTCCTATCAGGAAGCAACGGGACAAAGTAGTGACTGTGAGGACTGTCTTTGCTTCAGCAAAGCTCCGCTTGGATAGTAGACTACACAAATATATTCATGTGATGGGTAGGAAAGGTTTTAAGGGCATGCTCTCTAATGGAAAAGCAAAGTCAGCGAAATACATCTCAGGAGGTTTTCAAAATCACAAGACAATGGCAGCAGTGGGATTCGAACCCACGCCTCCGAAGAGACTGGAGCCTTAATCCAGCGCCTTAGACCGCTCGGCCATGCTACCCACGCAAAAAGAGGACATCTGGTACGAAAATGTCCGAGATAGGCTTGTGCTGGCGAGCTATCTATTTTCAAAGCGGAATGTGTGAAGAGGCAGAATTTTTCCCTTTCTGAAGCGCCTTTGCGTCTGACTGTTGGAGAGAATCGTCGCAAGAAAGTTCTGTTGACGCTACAAATGATATCGGGAAAGAACATTTCGAGACTCTAAAATCTGGCAGCATTGGGATTCAAACCCACGCCTCCAAAGAGACTGGAGTCTAAATCCAGCGCCTTAGACCGCTCGGCCATGCTACCGCTTGATAGCTCTTTGTGCCTGCTTCCTTGGAGAACGGGATACACATGTGACCACACCGACAACGCCTCATACGGGAAAACGCTCCTATCAGGAAGCAACGGGACAAAGTAGTGACTGTGAGAAGTGTCTTTGCTTCAGCAAAGCTCCGCTTGGATAGTAGACTACACAAATATATTCATGTGATGGGTAGGAAAGGTTTTAAGGGCATGCTCTCTAATGGAAAAGCAAAGTCAGCGAAATACATCTCAGGAGGTTTTCAAAATCACAAGACAATGGCAGCAGTGGGATTCGAACCCAAGCCTCCAAAGAGACTGGAGCCTTAATCCAGCGCCTTAGACCGCTCGGCCATGCTACCCACGCAAAAAGAGGACATCTGGTACGAAAATGTCCGAGATAGGCTTGTGCTGGCGAGCTATCTATTTTCACAGCTGAATTTGTGAAGAAGCAGAATTTTTCCCTTTCTGAAGCGCCTTTGCGTCTGACTGTTGGAGAGAATCGTCGCAAGAAAGTTCTGCTGACGCTACAAATGATATCGGGAAAGAACATTTCGAGACTCTAAAATCTGGCAGCAGTGGGATTCTAACCCACGCCTCCAAAGAGACTGGAGCCTAAATCCAGCGCCTTAGACCGCTCGGCCATGCTACCGCTTGATAGCTCTTTGTGCCTGCTTCCTTGGAGAACGGGATACACATGTGACCACACCGACAACGCCTCCTACGGGAAAACGCTCCTATCAGGAAGCAACGGGACAAAGTAGTGACTGTGAGAACTGTCTTTGCTTCAGCAAAGCTCCGCTTGGATAGTAGACTACACAAATATATTCATGTGATGGGTAGGAAAGGTTTTAAGGGCATGCTCTCTAATGGAAAAGCAAAGTCAGCGAAATACATCTCAGGAGGTTTTTAAAATCACAAGACAATGGCAGCAGTGGGATTTGAACCCACGCCTCCGAAGAGACTGGAGCCTTAATCCAGCGCCTTAGACCGCTCGGCCATGCTACCCACGCAAAAAGAGGACATCTGGTACGAAAATGTCCGAGATAGGCTTGTGCTGGCGAGCTATTTTTTTTCACAGCTGAATTTGTGAAGAAGCAGAATTTTTCCCTTTCTGAAGCGCCTTTGCGTCTGACTGTTGGAGAGAATCGTCGCAAGACAGTTCTGCTGACGCTACAAATGATATCGGGAAAGAACATTTTGAGACTCTAAAATCTGGCAGCAGTGGGATTCGAACCCACGCCTCCAAAGAGTCTGGAGCCTAAATCCAGCGCCTTAGACCGCTCGGCCATGCTACCGCTTGATAGCTCTTTGTGCCTGCTTCCTTGGAGAACGGGATACACATGTGACCACACCGACCATGTGACCTCCTACGGGAAAACGCTCCTATCAGGAAGCAACGGGACAAAGTAGTGACTGTGAGGACTGTCTTTGCTTCAGCAAAGCTCCGCTTGGATAGTAGACTACACAAATATATTCATGTGATGGGTAGGAAAGGTTTTAAGGGCATGCTCTCTAATGGAAAAGCAAAGTCAGCGAAATACATCTCAGGAGGTTTTCAAAATCACAAGACAATGGCAGCAGTGGGATTCGAACCCACGCCTCCGAAGAGACTGGAGCCTTAATCCAGCGCCTTAGACCGCTCGGCCATGCTACCCACGCAAAAAGAGGACATCTGGTACGAAAATGTCCGAGATAGGCTTGTGCTGGCGAGCTGTCTATTTTCAAAGAGGAATGTGTGAAGAGGAAGAATTTTTCCCTTTCTGAAGCGCCTTTGCGTCTGACTGTTGGAGAGAATCGTCGCAAGAAAGTTCTGCTGACGCTACAAATGATATCGGGAAAGAACATTTTGAGACTCTAAAATCGGGCAGCAGTGGGATTCGAACCCACGCCTCCAAAGAAACTGGAGCCTAAATCCAGCGCCTTAGACCGCTCGGCCATGCTACCGCTTGATAGCTCTTTGTGCCTGCTTCCTTGGAGAACGGGATACACATGTGACCACACCGACCATGTGACCTCCTACGGGAAAACGCTTCTATCAGGAAGCAACGGGACAAAGTAGTGACTGTGAGGACTGTCTTTGCTTCAGCAAAGCTCCGCTTGGATAGTAGACTACACAAATATATTCATGTGATGGGTAGGAAAGGTTTTAAGGGCATGCTCTCTAATGGAAAAGCAAAGTCAGCGAAATACATCTCAGGAGGTTTTCAAAATCACAAGACAATGGCAGCAGTGGGATTCGAACCCACGCCTCCGAAGAGACTGGAGCCTTAATCCAGCGCCTTAGACCGCTCGGCCATGCTACCCACGCAAAAAGAGGACATCTGGTACGAAAATGTCCGAGATAGGCTTGTGCTGGCGAGCTATCTATTTTCAAAGCGGAATGTGTGAAGAGGCAGAATTTTTCCCTTTCTGAAGCGCCTTTGCGTCTGACTGTTGGAGAGAATCGTCGCAAGAAAGTTCTGCTGACGCTACAAATGATATCGGGAAAGAACATTTCGAGACTCTAAAATCTAGCAGCAGTGGGATTCGAACCCACGCCTCTAAGGAGACTGGAGCCTAAATCCAGCGCCTTAGACCGCTCGGCCATGCTACCGCTTGATAGCTCTTTGTGCCTGCTTCCTTGGAGAACGGGATACACATGTGACCACACCGACCATGTGACCTCCTACGGGAAAACGCTCCTATCAGGAAGCAACGGGACAAAGTAGTGACTGTGAGGACTGTCTTTGCTTCAGCAAAGCTCCGCTTGGATAGTAGACTACACAAATATATTCATGTGATGGGTAGGAAAGGTTTTAAGGGCATGCTCTCTAATGGAAAAGCAAAGTCAGCGAAATACATCTCAGGAGGTTTTCAAAATCACAAGACAATGGCAGCAGTGGGATTCGAACCCACGCCTCCGAAGAGACTGGAGCCTTAATCCAGCGCCTTAGACCGCTCGGCCATGCTACCCACGCAAAAAGAGGACATCTGGTACGAACATGGCCGAGATAGGCTTGTGCTGGCGAGCTATCTATTTTCAAAGCGGAATGTGTGAAGAGGCAGAATTTTTCCCTTTCTGAAGCGCCTTTGCGTCTGACTGTTGGAGAGAATCGTCGCAAGAAAGTTCTGCTGACGCTACAAATGATATCGGGAAAGAACATTTCGAGACTCTGAAATCTGGCAGCAGTGGGATTCGAACCCACGCCTCCAAAGAGACTGGAGCCTAAATCCAGCGCCTTAGACCGCTCGGCCATGCTACCGCTTGATAGCTCTTTGTGCCTGCTTCCTTGGAGAACGGGATACACATGTGACCACACCGACCATGTGACCTCCTACGGGAAAACGCTCCTATCAGGAAGCAACGGGACAAAGTAGTGACTGTGAGGACTGTCTTTGCTTCAGCAAAGCTCCGCTTGGATAGTAGACTACACAAATATATTCATGTGATGGGTAGGAAAGGTTTTAAGGGCATGCTCTCTAATGGAAAAGCAAAGTCAGCGAAATAGATCTCAGGAGGTTTTCAAAATCACAAGACAATGGCAGCAGTGGGATTCGAACCCACGCCTCCGAAGAGACTGGAGCCTTAATCCAGCGCCTTAGACCGCTCGGCCATGCTACCCACGCAAAAAGAGAACATCTGGTACGAAAATGTCCGAGATAGGCTTGTGCTGGCGAGCTATCTATTTTCACAGCTGAATTTGTGAAGAAGCAGAATTTTTCCCTTTCTGAAGCGCCTTTGCGTCTGACTGTTGGAGAGAATCGTCGTAAGAAAGTTCTGCTGACGCTACAAATGATATCGGGAAAGAACATTTCGAGACTCTAAAATCTGGCAGCAGTGGGAATCGAACCCACGCCTCCAAGGAGACTGGAGCCTAAATCCAGCGCCTTAGACCGCTCGGCCATGCTACCGCTTGATAGCTCTTTGTGCCTGCTTCCTTGGAGAACGGGATACACATGTGACCAAACCGACCATGTGACCTCCTACGGGAAAACGCTCCTATCAGGAAGCAACGGGACAAAGTAGTGACTGTGAGGACTGTCTTTGCTTCAGCAAAGCTCCGCTTGGATAGTAGACTACACAAATATATTCATGTGATGGGTAGGAAAGGTTTTAAGGGCATGCTCTCTAATGGAAAAGCACAGTCAGCGAAATACATCTCAGGAGGTTTTCAAAATCACAAGACAATGGAAGCAGTGTGATTCGAGACCACGCCTCCGAAGAGACTGGAGCCTTAATCCAGCGCCTTAGACCGCTCGGCCATGCTACCCACGCAAAAAGAGGACATCTGGTACGAAAATGTCTGAGATAGGCTTGTGCTGGCGAGCTATCTATTTTCACAGCTGAATTTGTGAAGAAGCAGAATTTTTCCCTTTCTGAAGCGCCTTTGCGTCTGACTGTTGGAGAGAATCGTCGCAAGAAAGTTCTGCTGACGCTACAAATGATATCGGGAAAGAACATTTCGAGACTCTGAAATCTGGCAGCAGTGGGATTCGAACCCACGCCTCCAAAGAGACTGGAGCCTAAATCCAGCGCCTTAGACCGCTCGGCCATGCTACCGCTTGATAGCTCTTTGTGCCTGCTTCCTTGGAGAACGGGATACACATGTGACCACACCGACCATGTGACCTCCTACGGGAAAACGCTCCTATCAGGAAGCAACGGGACAAAGTAGTGACTGTGAGGACTGTCTTTGCTTCAGCAAAGCTCCGCTTGGATAGTAGACTACACAAATATATTCATGTGATGGGTAGGAAAGGTTTTAAGGGCATGCTCTCTAATGGAAAAGCAAAGTCAGCGAAATAGATCTCAGGAGGTTTTCAAAATCACAAGACAATGGCAGCAGTGGGATTCGAACCCACGCCTCCGAAGAGACTGGAGCCTTAATCCAGCGCCTTAGACCGCTCGGCCATGCTACCTACGCAAAAAGAGAACATCTGGTACGAAAATGTCCGAGATAGGCTTGTGCTGGCGAGCTATCTATTTTCACAGCTGAATTTGTGAAGAAGCAGAATTTTTCCCTTTCTGAAGCGCCTTTGCGTCTGACTGTTGGAGAGAATCGTCGTAAGAAAGTTCTGCTGACGCTACAAATGATATCGGGAAAGAACATTTCGAGACTCTAAAATCTGGCAGCAGTGGGATTCGAACCCACGCCTCCAAGGAGACTGGAGCCTAAATCCAGCGCCTTAGACCGCTCGGCCATGCTACCGCTTGATAGCTCTTTGTGCCTGCTTCCTTGGAGAACGGGATACACATGTGACCAAACCGACCATGTGACCTCCTACGGGAAAACGCTCCTATCAGGAAGCAACGGGACAAAGTAGTGACTGTGAGGACTGTCTTTGCTTCAGCAAAGCTCCGCTTGGATAGTAGACTACACAAATATATTCATGTGATGGGTAGGAAAGGTTTTAAGGGCATGCTCTCTAATGGAAAAGCACAGTCAGCGAAATACATCTCAGGAGGTTTTCAAAATCACAAGACAATGGAAGCAGTGTGATTCGAGACCACGCCTCCGAAGAGACTGGAGCCTTAATCCAGCGCCTTAGACCGCTCGGCCATGCTACCCACGCAAAAAGAGGACATCTGGTACGAAAATGTCCGAGATAGGCTTGTGCTGGCGAGCTATCTATTTTCACAGCTGAATTTGTGAAGAAGCAGAATTTTTCCCTTTCTGAAGCGCCTTTGCGTCTGACTGTTGGAGAGAATCGTCGCAAGAAAGTTCTGCTGACGCTACAAATGATATCGGGAAAGAACATTTCGAGACTCTAAAATCTGGCAGCAGTGGGATTCGAACCCACGCCTCCAAAGAGACTGGAGCCTAAATCCAGCGCCTTAGACCGCTCGATAGCTCTTTGTGCCTGCTTTCTTGGGGAACGGGATACACATGTGACCACACCGACAACGCCTCCTACGGGAAAACACTCCTATCAGGAAGCAACGGGACAAAGTAGTGACTGTGAGGACTGTCTTTGCTTCAGCAAAGCTCCGCTTGGATAGTAGACTACACAAATATATTCATGTGATGGGTAGGAAAGGTTTTAAGGGCATGCTCTCTAATGGAAAAGCAAAGTCAGCGAAATACATCTCAGGAGGTTTTCAAAATCACAAGACAATGGCAGCAGTGGGATTCGAACCCACGCCTCCGAAGAGACTGGAGCCTTAATCCAGCGCCTTAGACCGCTCGGCCATGCTACCCACGCAAAAAGAGGACATCTGGTACGAAAATGTCCGAGATAGGCTTGTGCTGGCGAGCTATCTATTTTCAAAGCGGAATGTGTGAAGAGGCAGAATTTTTCCCTTTCTGAAGCGCCTTTGCGTCTGACTGTTGGAGAGAATCGTCGCAAGAAAGTTCTGTTGACGCTACAAATGATATCGGGAAAGAACATTTCGAGACTCTAAAATCTGGCAGCATTGGGATTCAAACCCACGCCTCCAAAGAGACTGGAGTCTAAATCCAGCGCCTTAGACCGCTCGGCCATGCTACCGCTTGATAGCTCTTTGTGCCTGCTTCCTTGGAGAACGGGATACACATGTGACCACACCGACAACGCCTCATACGGGAAAACGCTCCTATCAGGAAGCAACGGGACAAAGTAGTGACTGTGAGAAGTGTCTTTGCTTCAGCAAAGCTCCGCTTGGATAGTAGACTACACAAATATATTCATGTGATGGGTAGGAAAGGTTTTAAGGGCATGCTCTCTAATGGAAAAGCAAAGTCAGCGAAATACATCTCAGGAGGTTTTCAAAATCACAAGACAATGGCAGCAGTGGGATTCGAACCCAAGCCTCCAAAGAGACTGGAGCCTTAATCCAGCGCCTTAGACCGCTCGGCCATGCTACCCACGCAAAAAGAGGACATCTGGTACGAAAATGTCCGAGATAGGCTTGTGCTGGCGAGCTATCTATTTTCACAGCTGAATTTGTGAAGAAGCAGAATTTTTCCCTTTCTGAAGCGCCTTTGCGTCTGACTGTTGGAGAGAATCGTCGCAAGAAAGTTCTGCTGACGCTACAAATGATATCGGGAAAGAACATTTCGAGACTCTAAAATCTGGCAGCAGTGGGATTCTAACCCACGCCTCCAAAGAGACTGGAGCCTAAATCCAGCGCCTTAGACCGCTCGGCCATGCTACCGCTTGATAGCTCTTTGTGCCTGCTTCCTTGGAGAACGGGATACACATGTGACCACACCGACAACGCCTCCTACGGGAAAACGCTCCTATCAGGAAGCAACGGGACAAAGTAGTGACTGTGAGAACTGTCTTTGCTTCAGCAAAGCTCCGCTTGGATAGTAGACTACACAAATATATTCATGTGATGGGTAGGAAAGGTTTTAAGGGCATGCTCTCTAATGGAAAAGCAAAGTCAGCGAAATACATCTCAGGAGGTTTTTAAAATCACAAGACAATGGCAGCAGTGGGATTTGAACCCACGCCTCCGAAGAGACTGGAGCCTTAATCCAGCGCCTTAGACCGCTCGGCCATGCTACCCACGCAAAAAGAGGACATCTGGTACGAAAATGTCCGAGATAGGCTTGTGCTGGCGAGCTATTTTTTTTCACAGCTGAATTTGTGAAGAAGCAGAATTTTTCCCTTTCTGAAGCGCCTTTGCGTCTGACTGTTGGAGAGAATCGTCGCAAGACAGTTCTGCTGACGCTACAAATGATATCGGGAAAGAACATTTCGAGACTCTAAAATCTGGCAGCAGTGGGATTCGAACCCACGCCTCCAAAGAGACTGGAGCCTAAATCCAGCGCCTTAGACCGCTCGGCCATGCTACCGCTTGATAGCTCTTTGTGCCTGCTTCCTTGGAGAACGGGATACACATGTGACCACACCGACCATGTGACCTCCTACGGGAAAACGCTCCTATCAGGAAGCAACGGGACAAAGTAGTGACTGTGAGGACTGTCTTTGCTTCAGCAAAGCTCCGCTTGGATAGTAGACTACACAAATATATTCATGTGATGGGTAGGAAAGGTTTTAAGGGCATGCTCTCTAATGGAAAAGCAAAGTCAGCGAAATACATCTCAGGAGGTTTTCAAAATCACAAGACAATGGCAGCAGTGGGATTCGAACCCACGCCTCCGAAGAGACTGGAGCCTTAATCCAGCGCCTTAGACCGCTCGGCCATGCTACCCACGCAAAAAGAGGACATCTGGTACGAAAATGTCCGAGATAGGCTTGTGCTGGCGAGCTGTCTATTTTCAAAGAGGAATGTGTGAAGAGGAAGAATTTTTCCCTTTCTGAAGCGCCTTTGCGTCTGACTGTTGGAGAGAATCGTCGCAAGAAAGTTCTGCTGACGCTACAAATGATATCGGGAAAGAACATTTTGAGACTCTAAAATCGGGCAGCAGTGGGATTCGAACCCACGCCTCCAAAGAAACTGGAGCCTAAATCCAGCGCCTTAGACCGCTCGGCCATGCTACCGCTTGATAGCTCTTTGTGCCTGCTTCCTTGGAGAACGGGATACACATGTGACCACACCGACCATGTGACCTCCTACGGGAAAACGCTTCTATCAGGAAGCAACGGACAAAGTAGTGACTGTGAGGACTGTCTTTGCTTCAGCAAAGCTCCGCTTGGATAGTAGACTACACAAATATATTCATGTGATGGGTAGGAAAGGTTTTAAGGGCATGCTCTCTAATGGAAAAGCAAAGTCAGCGAAATACATCTCAGGAGGTTTTCAAAATCACAAGACAAATGGCAGCAGTGGGATTCGAACCCACGCCTCCGAAGAGACTGGAGCCTTAATCCAGCGCCTTAGACCGCTCGGCCATGCTACCCACGCAAAAAGAGGACATCTGGTACGAAAATGTCCGAGATAGGCTTGTGCTGGCGAGCTATCTATTTTCAAAGCGGAATGTGTGAAGAGGCAGAATTTTTCCCTTTCTGAAGCGCCTTTGCGTCTGACTGTTGGAGAGAATCGTCGCAAGAAAGTTCTGCTGACGCTACAAATGATATCGGGAAAGAACATTTCGAGACTCTAAAATCTAGCAGCAGTGGGATTCGAACCCACGCCTCTAAGGAGACTGGAGCCTAAATCCAGCGCCTTAGACCGCTCGGCCATGCTACCGCTTGATAGCTCTTTGTGCCTGCTTCCTTGGAGAACGGGATACACATGTGACCACACCGACCATGTGACCTCCTACGGGAAAACGCTCCTATCAGGAAGCAACGGGACAAAGTAGTGACTGTGAGGACTGTCTTTGCTTCAGCAAAGCTCCGCTTGGATAGTAGACTACACAAATATATTCATGTGATGGGTAGGAAAGGTTTTAAGGGCATGCTCTCTAATGGAAAAGCAAAGTCAGCGAAATACATCTCAGGAGGTTTTCAAAATCACAAGACAATGGCAGCAGTGGGATTCGAACCCACGCCTCCGAAGAGACTGGAGCCTTAATCCAGCGCCTTAGACCGCTCGGCCATGCTACCCACGCAAAAAGAGGACATCTGGTACGAACATGGCCGAGATAGGCTTGTGCTGGCGAGCTATCTATTTTCAAAGCGGAATGTGTGAAGAGGCAGAATTTTTCCCTTTCTGAAGCGCCTTTGCGTCTGACTGTTGGAGAGAATCGTCGCAAGAAAGTTCTGCTGACGCTACAAATGATATCGGGAAAGAACATTTCGAGACTCTGAAATCTGGCAGCAGTGGGATTCGAACCCACGCCTCCAAAGAGACTGGAGCCTAAATCCAGCGCCTTAGACCGCTCGGCCATGCTACCGCTTGATAGCTCTTTGTGCCTGCTTCCTTGGAGAACGGGATACACATGTGACCACACCGACCATGTGACCTCCTACGGGAAAACGCTCCTATCAGGAAGCAACGGGACAAAGTAGTGACTGTGAGGACTGTCTTTGCTTCAGCAAAGCTCCGCTTGGATAGTAGACTACACAAATATATTCATGTGATGGGTAGGAAAGGTTTTAAGGGCATGCTCTCTAATGGAAAAGCAAAGTCAGCGAAATAGATCTCAGGAGGTTTTCAAAATCACAAGACAATGGCAGCAGTGGGATTCGAACCCACGCCTCCGAAGAGACTGGAGCCTTAATCCAGCGCCTTAGACCGCTCGGCCATGCTACCCACGCAAAAAGAGAACATCTGGTACGAAAATGTCCGAGATAGGCTTGTGCTGGCGAGCTATCTATTTTCACAGCTGAATTTGTGAAGAAGCAGAATTTTTCCCTTTCTGAAGCGCCTTTGCGTCTGACTGTTGGAGAGAATCGTCGTAAGAAAGTTCTGCTGACGCTACAAATGATATCGGGAAAGAACATTTCGAGACTCTAAAATCTGGCAGCAGTGGGAATCGAACCCACGCCTCCAAGGAGACTGGAGCCTAAATCCAGCGCCTTAGACCGCTCGGCCATGCTACCGCTTGATAGCTCTTTGTGCCTGCTTCCTTGGAGAACGGGATACACATGTGACCAAACCGACCATGTGACCTCCTACGGGAAAACGCTCCTATCAGGAAGCAACGGGACAAAGTAGTGACTGTGAGGACTGTCTTTGCTTCAGCAAAGCTCCGCTTGGATAGTAGACTACACAAATATATTCATGTGATGGGTAGGAAAGGTTTTAAGGGCATGCTCTCTAATGGAAAAGCACAGTCAGCGAAATACATCTCAGGAGGTTTTCAAAATCACAAGACAATGGAAGCAGTGTGATTCGAGACCACGCCTCCGAAGAGACTGGAGCCTTAATCCAGCGCCTTAGACCGCTCGGCCATGCTACCCACGCAAAAAGAGGACATCTGGTACGAAAATGTCTGAGATAGGCTTGTGCTGGCGAGCTATCTATTTTCACAGCTGAATTTGTGAAGAAGCAGAATTTTTCCCTTTCTGAAGCGCCTTTGCGTCTGACTGTTGGAGAGAATCGTCGCAAGAAAGTTCTGCTGACGCTACAAATGATATCGGGAAAGAACATTTCGAGACTCTGAAATCTGGCAGCAGTGGGATTCGAACCCACGCCTCCAAAGAGACTGGAGCCTAAATCCAGCGCCTTAGACCGCTCGGCCATGCTACCGCTTGATAGCTCTTTGTGCCTGCTTCCTTGGAGAACGGGATACACATGTGACCACACCGACCATGTGACCTCCTACGGGAAAACGCTCCTATCAGGAAGCAACGGGACAAAGTAGTGACTGTGAGGACTGTCTTTGCTTCAGCAAAGCTCCGCTTGGATAGTAGACTACACAAATATATTCATGTGATGGGTAGGAAAGGTTTTAAGGGCATGCTCTCTAATGGAAAAGCAAAGTCAGCGAAATAGATCTCAGGAGGTTTTCAAAATCACAAGACAATGGCAGCAGTGGGATTCGAACCCACGCCTCCGAGGAGACTGGAGCCTTAATCCAGCGCCTTAGACCGCTCGGCCATGCTACCTACGCAAAAAGAGAACATCTGGTACGAAAATGTCCGAGATAGGCTTGTGCTGGCGAGCTATCTATTTTCACAGCTGAATTTGTGAAGAAGCAGAATTTTTCCCTTTCTGAAGCGCCTTTGCGTCTGACTGTTGGAGAGAATCGTCGTAAGAAAGTTCTGCTGACGCTACAAATGATATCGGGAAAGAACATTTCGAGACTCTAAAATCTGGCAGCAGTGGGATTCGAACCCACGCCTCCAAGGAGACTGGAGCCTAAATCCAGCGCCTTAGACCGCTCGGCCATGCTACCGCTTGATAGCTCTTTGTGCCTGCTTCCTTGGAGAACGGGATACACATGTGACCAAACCGACCATGTGACCTCCTACGGGAAAACGCTCCTATCAGGAAGCAACGGGACAAAGTAGTGACTGTGAGGACTGTCTTTGCTTCAGCAAAGCTCCGCTTGGATAGTAGACTACACAAATATATTCATGTGATGGGTAGGAAAGGTTTTAAGGGCATGCTCTCTAATGGAAAAGCACAGTCAGCGAAATACATCTCAGGAGGTTTTCAAAATCACAAGACAATGGAAGCAGTGTGATTCGAGACCACGCCTCCGAAGAGACTGGAGCCTTAATCCAGCGCCTTAGACCGCTCGGCCATGCTACCCACGCAAAAAGAGGACATCTGGTACGAAAATGTCCGAGATAGGCTTGTGCTGGCGAGCTATCTATTTTCACAGCTGAATTTGTGAAGAAGCAGAATTTTTCCCTTTCTGAAGCGCCTTTGCGTCTGACTGTTGGAGAGAATCGTCGCAAGAAAGTTCTGCTGACGCTACAAATGATATCGGGAAAGAACATTTCGAGACTCTAAAATCTGGCAGCAGTGGGATTCTAACCCACGCCTCCAAAGAGACTGGAGCCTAAATCCAGCGCCTTAGACCGCTCGGCCATGCTACCGCTTGATAGCTCTTTGTGCCTGCTTCCTTGGAGAACGGGATACACATGTGACCACACCGACAACGCCTCCTACGGGAAAACGCTCCTATCAGGAAGCAACGGGACAAAGTAGTGACTGTGAGAACTGTCTTTGCTTCAGCAAAGCTCCGCTTGGATAGTAGACTACACAAATATATTCATGTGATGGGTAGGAAAGGTTTTAAGGGCATGCTCTCTAATGGAAAAGCAAAGTCAGCGAAATACATCTCAGGAGGTTTTTAAAATCACAAGACAATGGCAGCAGTGGGATTTGAACCCACGCCTCCGAAGAGACTGGAGCCTTAATCCAGCGCCTTAGACCGCTCGGCCATGCTACCCACGCAAAAAGAGGACATCTGGTACGAAAATGTCCGAGATAGGCTTGTGCTGGCGAGCTATCTATTTTCACAGCTGAATTTGTGAAGAAGCAGAATTTTTCCCTTTCTGAAGCGCCTTTGCGTCTGACTGTTGGAGAGAATCGTCGCAAGAAAGTTCTGCTGACGCTACAAATGATATCGGGAAAGAACATTTCGAGACTCTAAAATCTGGCAGCAGTGGGATTCGAACCCACGCCTCCAAAGAGACTGGAGCCTAAATCCAGCGCCTTAGACCGCTCGATAGCTCTTTGTGCCTGCTTTCTTGGAGAACGGGATACACATGTGACCACACCGACAACGCCTCCTACGGGAAAACACTCCTATCAGGAAGCAACGGGACAAAGTAGTGACTGTGAGGACTGTCTTTGCTTCAGCAAAGCTCCGCTTGGATAGTAGACTACACAAATATATTCATGTGATGGGTAGGAAAGGTTTTAAGGGCATGCTCTCTAATGGAAAAGCAAAGTCAGCGAAATACATCTCAGGAGGTTTTCAAAATCACAAGACAATGGCAGCAGGGAGAATCGAACCCACGCCTCCGAAGAGACTGGAGCCTTAATCCAGCACCTTAGACCGCTCGGCCATGCTACCCACGCAAAAAGAGGACATCTGGTACGAAAATGTCTGAGATAGGCTTGTGCTGGCAAGCTATCTATTTTCAAAGCGGAATGTGTGAAGAGGCAGAATTTTTCCCTTTCTGAAGCGCCTTTGCGTCTGACTGTTGGAGAGAATCGTCGCAAGAAAGTTCTGCTGACGCTACAAATGATATCGGGAAAGAACATTTCGAGACTCTAAGATCTGGCAGCAGTGGGATTCGAACCCACGCCTCCAAAGAGACTGGAGCCTAAATCCAGCGCCTTAGACCGCTCGGCCATGCTACCGCTTGATAGCTCTTTGTGCCTGCTTCCTTGGAGAACGGGATACACATGTGACCACACCGACAACGCCTCCTACGGGAAAACGCTCCTATCAGGAAGCAACGGGACAAAGTAGTGACTGTGAGAACTGTCTTTGCTTCAGCAAAGCTCCGCTTGGATAGTAGACTACACAAATATATTCATGTGATGGGTAGGAAAGGTTTTAAGGGCATGCTCTCTAATGGAAAAGCAAAGTCAGCGAAATACATCTCAGGAGGTTTTTAAAATCACAAGACAATGGCAGCAGTGGGATTTGAACCCACGCCTCCGAAGAGACTGGAGCCTTAATCCAGCGCCTTAGACCGCTCGGCCATGCTACCCACGCAAAAAGAGGACATCTGGTACGAAAATGTCCGAGATAGGCTTGTGCTGGCGAGCTATCTATTTTCACAGCTGAATTTGTGAAGAAGCAGAATTTTTCCCTTTCTGAAGCGCCTTTGCGTCTGACTGTTGGAGAGAATCGTCGCAAGAAAGTTCTGCTGACGCTACAAATGATATCGGGAAAGAACATTTCGAGACTCTAAAATCTGGCAGCAGTGGGATTCGAACCCACGCCTCCAAAGAGACTGGAGCCTAAATCCAACGCCTTAGACCGCTCGGCCATGCTACTGCTTGATAGCTCTTTGTGCCTGCTTCCTTGGAGAATGGGATACACATGTGACCACACCGACCATGTGACCTCCTACGGGAAAACGCTCCTATCAGGAAGCAACGAGACAAAGTAGTGACTGTGAGGACTGTCTTTGCTTCAGCAAAGCTCCGCTTGGATAGTAGACTACACAAATATATTCATGTGATGGGTAGGAAAGGTTTTAAGGGCATGCTCTCTAATGGAAAAGCAAAGTCAGCGAAATACATCTCAGGAGGTTTTCAAAATCACAAGACAATGGCAGCAGTGGGATTCGAACCCACGCCTCCGAAGAGACTGGAGCCTTAATCCAGCGCCTTAGACCGCTCGGCCATGCTACCCACGCAAAAAGAGGACATCTGGTACGAAAATGTCCGAGATAGGCTTGTGCTGGCGAGCTATCTATTTTCAAAGAGGAATGTGTGAAGAGGAAGAATTTTTCCCTTTCTGAAGCGCCTTTGCGTCTGACTGTTGGAGAGAATCGTCGCAAGAAAGTTCTGCTGACGCTACAAATGATATCGGGAAAGAACATTTCGAGACTCTAAAATCGGGCAGCAGTGGGATTCGAACCCACGCCTCCAAAGAGACTGGAGCCTAAATCCAGCGCCTTAGACCGCTCGGCCATGCTACCGCTTGATAGCTCTTTGTGCCTGCTTCCTTGGAGAACGGGATACACATGTGACCACACCGACCATGTGACCTCCTACGGCAAAACGCTCCTATCAGGAAGCAACGGGACAAAGTAGTGACTGTGAGGACTGTCTTTGCTTCAGCAAAGCTCCGCTTGGATAGTAGACTACACAAATATATTCATGTGATGGGTAGGAAAGGTTTTAAGGGCATGCTCTCTAATGAAAAAGCAAAGTCAGCGAAATACATCTCAGGAGGTTTTCAAAATCACAAGACAATGGCAGCAGTGGGATTCGAACCCACGCCTCCGAAGAGACTGGAGCCTTAATCCAGCGCCTTAGACCGCTCGGCCATGCTACCCACGCAAAAAGAGGACATCTGGTACGAAAATGTCCGAGATAGGCTTGTGCTGGCGAGCTATCTATTTTCAAAGCGGAATGTGTGAAGAGGCAGAATTTTTCCCTTTCTGAAGCGCCTTTGCGTCTGACTGTTGGAGAGAATCGTCGCAAGAAAGTTCTGCTGACGCTACAAATGATATCGGGAAAGAACATTTCGAGACTCTAAAATCTGGCAGCAGTGGGATTCGAACCCACGCCTCCAAAGAGACTGGAGCCTAAATCCAGCGCCTTAGACCGCTCGATAGCTCTTTGTGCCTGCTTTCTTGGAGAACGGGATACACATGTGACCACACCGACAACGCCTCCTACGGGAAAACACTCCTATCAGGAAGCAACGGGACAAAGTAGTGACTGTGAGGACTGTCTTTGCTTCAGCAAAGCTCCGCTTGGATAGTAGACTACACAAATATATTCATGTGATGGGTAGGAAAGGTTTTAAGGGCATGCTCTCTAATGGAAAAGCAAAGTCAGCGAAATACATCTCAGGAGGTTTTCAAAATCACAAGACAATGGCAGCAGGGAGAATCGAACCCACGCCTCCGAAGAGACTGGAGCCTTAATCCAGCACCTTAGACCGCTCGGCCATGCTACCCACGCAAAAAGAGGACATCTGGTACGAAAATGTCTGAGATAGGCTTGTGCTGGCAAGCTATCTATTTTCAAAGCGGAATGTGTGAAGAGGCAGAATTTTTCCCTTTCTGAAGCGCCTTTGCGTCTGACTGTTGGAGAGAATCGTCGCAAGAAAGTTCTGCTGACGCTACAAATGATATCGGGAAAGAACATTTCGAGACTCTAAGATCTGGCAGCAGTGGGATTCGAACCCACGCCTCCAAAGAGACTGGAGCCTAAATCCAGCGCCTTAGACCGCTCGGCCATGCTACCGCTTGATAGCTCTTTGTGCCTGCTTCCTTGGAGAACGGGATACACATGTGACCACACCGACAACGCCTCCTACGGGAAAACGCTCCTATCAGGAAGCAACGGGACAAAGTAGTGACTGTGAGAACTGTCTTTGCTTCAGCAAAGCTCCGCTTGGATAGTAGACTACACAAATATATTCATGTGATGGGTAGGAAAGGTTTTAAGGGCATGCTCTCTAATGGAAAAGCAAAGTCAGCGAAATACATCTCAGGAGGTTTTTAAAATCACAAGACAATGGCAGCAGTGGGATTTGAACCCACGCCTCCGAAGAGACTGGAGCCTTAATCCAGCGCCTTAGACCGCTCGGCCATGCTACCCACGCAAAAAGAGGACATCTGGTACGAAAATGTCCGAGATAGGCTTGTGCTGGCGAGCTATCTATTTTCACAGCTGAATTTGTGAAGAAGCAGAATTTTTCCCTTTCTGAAGCACCTTTGCGTCTGACTGTTGGAGAGAATCGTCGCAAGAAAGTTCTGCTGACACTACAAATGATATCGGGAAAGAACATTTCAAGACTCTAAAATCTGGCAGCAGTGGGATTCGAACCCACGCCTCCAAAGAGACTGGAGCCTAAATCCAGCGCCTTAGACCGCTCGGCCATGCTACTGCTTGATAGCTCTTTGTGCCTGCTTCCTTGGAGAACGGGATACACATGTGACCACACCGACCATGTGACCTCCTACGGGAAAACGCTCCTATCAGGAAGCAACGGGACAAAGTAGTGACTGTGAGGACTGTCTTTGCTTCAGCAAAGCTCTGCTTGGATAGTAGACTACACAAATATATTCATGTGATGGGTAGGAAAGGTTTTAAGGGCATGCTCTCTAATGGAAAAGCAAAGTCAGCGAAATACATCTCAGGAGGTTTTCAAAATCACAAGACAATGGCAGCAGTGGGATTCGAACCCACGCCTCCGAAGAGACTGGAGCCTTAATCCAGCGCCTTAGACCGCTCGGCCATGCTACCCACGCAAAAAGAGGACATCTGGTACGAAAATGTCCGAGATAGGCTTGTGCTGGCGAGCTATCTATTTTCACAGCTGAATTTGTGAAGAAGCAGAATTTTTCCCTTTCTGAAGCGCCTTTGCGTCTGACTGTTGGAGAGAATCGTCGCAAGAAAGTTCTGCTGATGCTACAAATGATATCGGGAAAGAACATTTCGAGACTCTGAAATCTGGCAGCAGTGGGATTCGAACCCACGCCTCCAAAGAGACTGGAGCCTAAATCCAGCGCCTTAGACCGCTCGGCCATGCTACCGCTTGATAGCTCTTTGTGCCTGCTTCCTTGGAGAACGGGATACACATGTGACCACACCGACCATGTGACCTCCTACGGGAAAACGCTCCTATCAGGAAGCAACGGGACAAAGTAGTGACTGTGAGGACTGTCTTTGCTTCAGCAAAGCTCCGCTTGGATAGTAGACTACACAAATATATTCATGTGATGGGTAGGAAAGGTTTTAAGGGCATGCTCTCTAATGGAAAAGCAAAGTCAGCGAAATACATCTCAGGAGGTTTTCAAAATCACAAGACAATGGCAGCAGTGGGATTCGAGACCACGCCTCCGAAGAGACTGGAGCCTTAATCCAGCGCCTTAGACCGCTCGGCCATGCTACCCACGCAAAAAGAGGACATCTGGTACGAAAATGTCCGAGATAGGCTTGTGCTGGCGAGCTATCTATTTTCACAGCTGAATTTGTGAAGAAGCAGAATTTTTCCCTTTCTGAAGCGCCTTTGCGTCTGACTGTTGGAGAGAATCGTCGCAAGAAAGTTCTGCTGACGCTACAAATGATATCGGGAAAGAACATTTCGAGACTCTAAAATCTGGCAGCAGTGGGATTCGAACCCACGCCTCCAAAGAGACTGGAGCCTAAATCCAGCGCCTTAGACCGCTCGGCCATGCTACCGCTTGATAGCTCTTTGTGCCTGCTTCCTTGGAGAACGGGATACACATGTGACCACACCGACAACGCCTCCTACGGGAAAACGCTCCTATCAGGAAGCAACGGGACAAAGTAGTGACTGTGAGAACTGTCTTTGCTTCAGCAAAGCTCCGCTTGGATAGTAGACTACACAAATATATTCATGTGATGGGTAGGAAAGGTTTTAAGGGCATGCTCTCTAATGGAAAAGCAAAGTCAGCGAAATACATCTCAGGAGGTTTTTAAAATCACAAGACAATGGCAGCAGTGGGATTTGAACCCACGCCTCCGAAGAGACTGGAGCCTTAATCCAGCGCCTTAGACCGCTCGGCCATGCTACCCACGCAAAAAGAGGACATCTGGTACGAAAATGTCCGAGATAGGCTTGTGCTGGCGAGCTATCTATTTTCACAGCTGAATTTGTGAAGAAGCAGAATTTTTCCCTTTCTGAAGCGCCTTTGCGTCTGACTGTTGGAGAGAATCGTCACAAGAAAGTTCTGCTGACGCTACAAATGATATCGGGAAAGAACATTTCGAGACTCTAAAATCTGGCAGCAGTGGGATTCGAACCCACGCCTCCAAAGAGACTGGAGCCTAAATCCAGCGCCTTAGACCGCTCGATAGCTCTTTGTGCCTGCTTTCTTGGAGAACGGGATACACATGTGACCACACCGACAACGCCTCCTACGGGAAAACACTCCTATCAGGAAGCAACGGGACAAAGTAGTGACTGTGAGGACTGTCTTTGCTTCAGCAAAGCTCCGCTTGGATAGTAGACTACACAAATATATTCATGTGATGGGTAGGAAAGGTTTTAAGGGCATGCTCTCTAATGGAAAAGCAAAGTCAGCGAAATACATCTCAGGAGGTTTTCAAAATCACAAGACAATGGCAGCAGGGAGAATCGAACCCATGCCTCCGAAGAGACTGGAGCCTTAATCCAGCACCTTAGACCGCTCGGCCATGCTACCCACGCAAAAAGAGGACATCTGGTACGAAAATGTCTGAGATAGGCTTGTGCTGGCAAGCTATCTATTTTCAAAGCGGAATGTGTGAAGAGGCAGAATTTTTCCCTTTCTGAAGCGCCTTTGCGTCTGACTGTTGGAGAGAATCGTCGCAAGAAAGTTCTGCTGACGCTACAAATGATATCGGGAAAGAACATTTCGAGACTCTAAGATCTGGCAGCAGTGGGATTCGAACCCACGCCTCCAAAGAGACTGGAGCCTAAATCCAGCGCCTTAGACCGCTCGGCCATGCTACCCACGCGAAAAAAGGACATCTGGTACGAAAATGTCCGAGATAGGCTTGTGCTGGCAAGCTATCTAATTTCAAAGCGGAATGTGTGAAGAGGCAGAATTTTTCCCTTTCTGAAGCGCCTTTGCGTCTGACTGTTGGAGAGAATCGTCGCAAGAAAGTTCTGCTGACGCTACAAATGATATCGGGAAAGAACATTTCGAGACTCTAAAATCTGGCAGCAGTGGGATTCGAACCCACGCCTCCAAAGAGACTGGAGCCTAAATCCAGCGCCTTAGACCGCTCGGCCATGCTACCGCTTGATAGCTCTTTGTGCCTGCTTCCTTGGAGAACGGGATACACATGTGACCACACCGACAACGCCTCCTACGGGAAAACGCTCCTATCAGGAAGCAACGGGACAAAGTAGTGACTGTGAGGACTGTCTTTGCTTCAGCAAAGCTCCGCTTGGATAGTAGACTACACAAATATATTCATGTGATGGGTAGGAAAGGTTTTAAGGGCATGCTCTCTAATGGAAAAGCAAAGTCAGCGAAATACATCTCAGGAGGTTTTTAAAATCACAAGACAATGGCAGCAGTGGGATTT
>NC_134270.1:14175946-14185946 GCF_031893055.1 Leptodactylus fuscus
ATGGAAAAGCAAAGTCAGCGAAATACATCTCAGGAAGTTTTCAAAATCACAAGACAATGGCAGCAGGGAGAATTGAACCCACGCCTCCGAAGAGACTGGAGCCTTAATCCAGCACCTTAGACCGCTCGGCCATGCTACCCACGCAAAAAGAGGACATCTGGTACGAAAATGTCCGAGATAGGCTTGTGCTGGCAAGCTATCTATTTTCAAAGCGGAATGTGTGAAGAGGCAGAATTTTTCCCTTTCTGAAGCGACTTTGTGTCTGACTGTTGGAGAGAATCGTCGCAAGAAAGTTCTGCTGACGCTACAAATGATATCGGGAAAGAACATTTCGAGACTCTAAAATCTGGTAGCAGTGGGATTCGAACCCACGCCTCCAAAGAGACTGGAGCCTAAATCCAGCGCCTTAGACCGCTTGACCATGCTACCGCTTGATAGCTCTTTGTGCCTGCTTCCTTGGAGAACGGGATACACATGTGACCACACCGACCATGTGACCTCCTACGGGAAAACGCTCCTATCAGGAAGCAACGGGACAAAATAGTGACTGTGAGGACTGTCTTTGCTTCAGCAAAGCTCCGCTTGGATAGTAGACTACACAAATATATTCATGTGATGGGTAGGAAAGGTTTTAAGGGCATGCTCTCTAATGGAAAAGCAAAGTCAGCGAAATACATCTCAGGAGGTTTTCAAAATCACAAGACAATGGCAGCAGTGGGATTCGACCCCACGCCTCCGAAGAGACTGGAGCCTTAATCCAGTGCCTTAGACCGCTCGGCCATGCTACCCACGCAAAAAGAGGACATCTGGTACGAAAATGTCCGAGATAGGCTTGTGCTGGCGAGCTATCTATTTTCAAAGCGGAATGTGTGAAGAGGCAGAATTTTTCCCTTTCTGAAGCGCCTTTGCGTCTGACTGTTGGAGAGAATCGTCGCAAGAAAGTTCTGCTGACGCTACAAATGATATCGGGAAAGAACATTTCGAAACTCTAAAATCTGGCAGCAGTGGGATTCGAACCCACGCCTCCGAGGAGACTGGAGCCTAAATCCAGCGCCTTAGACCGCTCGGCCATGCTACCCACGCAAAAAGAGGACATCTGGTACGAAAATGTCCGAGATAGGCTTGTGCTGGCGAGCTATCTATCTTCAAAGCGGAATGTGTGAAGAAGCAGAATTTTTCCCTTTCTGAAGCGCCTTTGCGTCTGACTGTTGGAGAGAATCGTCGCAAGAAAGTTCTGCTGATGCTACAAATGATATCGGGAAAGAACATTTCGAGACTCTATAATCTGGCAGCAGTGGGATTCGAACCCACGCCTCCAAAGAGACTGGAGCCTAAATCCAGCGCCTTAGACCGCTCGGCCATGCTACCGCTTGATAGCTCTTTGTGCCTGCTTCCTTGGAGAACGGGATACACATGTGACCACACCGACAACGCCTCCTACGGGAAAACACTCCTATCAGGAAGCAATGGGACAAAGTAGTGACTGTGAGGACTGTCTTTGCTTCAGCAAAGCTCCGCTTGGATAGTAGACTACACAAATATATTCATGTGATGGGTAGGAAAGGTTTGAAGGGCATGCTCTCTAATGGAAAAGCAAAGTCAGCGAAATACATCTCAGAAGGTTTTCAAAATCACAAGACAATGGCAGCAGTGGGATTCGAACCCACGCCTCCGAAGAGACTGGAGCCTTAATCCAGCGCCTTAGACTGCTCGGCCATGCTACCCACGCAAAAAGAGGACATCTGGTACGAAAATGTCCGAGATAGGCTTGTGCTGGCGAGCTATCTATTTTCAAAGCGGAATGTGTGAAGAGGCAGAATTTTTCCCTTTCTGAAGCGCCTTTGCGTCTGACTGTTGGAGAGAATCGTCGCAAGAAAGTTCTGCTGACGCTACAAATGATATCGGGAAAGAACATTTCGAGACTCTAAAACCTGGCAGCAGTGGGATGCGAACCCACGCCTCCAAAGAGACTGGAGCCTAAATCCAGCGCCTTAGACCGCTCGATAGCTCTTTGTGCCTGCTTCCTTGGAGAACGGGATACACATGTGACCACACCGACAACGCCTCCTACGGGAAAACGCTCCTATCAGGAAGCAACGGGACAAAGTAGTGACTGTGAGAACTGTCTTTGCTTCAGCAAAGCTCCGCTTGGATAGTAGACTACACAAATATATTCATGTGATGGGTAGGAAAGGTTTTAAGGGCATGCTCTCTAATGGAAAAGCAAAGTCAGCGAAATACATCTCAGGAGGTTTTTAAAATCACAAGACAATGGCAGCAGTGGGATTCGAACCCACGCCTCCGAAGAGACTGGAGCCTTAACCCAGCGCCTTAGACCGCTCGGCCATGCTACCCACGCAAAAAGAGGACATCTGGTACGAAAATGTCTGAGATAGGCTTGTGCTGGCGAGCTATCTATTTTCACAGCTGAATTTGTGAAGAAGCAGAATTTTTCCCTTTCTGAAGCGCCTTTGCGTCTTACTGTTGGAGAGAATCGTCGCAAGAAAGTTCTGCTGACGCTACAAATGATATCGGGAAAGAACATTTCGAGACTCTAAAATCTGGCAGCAGTGGGATTCGAACCCACGCCTCCAAAGAGACTGGAGCCTAAATCCAGTGCCTTAGACCGCTCGATAGCTCTTTGCGCCTGCTTCCTTGGAGAACGGGATACACATGTGACCACACCGACAACGCCTCCTACGGGAAAACGCTCCTATCAGGAAGAAACGGGACAAAGTAGTGACTGTGAGGACTGTCTTTGCTTCAGCAAAGCTCCGCTTGGATAGTAGACTACACAAATATATTCATGTGATGGGTAGGAAAGGTTTTAAGGGCATGCTCTCTAATGGAAAAGCAAAGTCAGCGAAATAGATCTCAGGAGGTTTTCAAAATCACAAGACAATGGCAGCAGTGGGATTCGAACCCACGCCTCCGAAGAGACTGGAACCTTAATCCAGCGCCTTAGACCGCTCGGCCATGCTATCCACGCAAAAAGAGGACATCTGGTACGAAAATGTCCGAGATAGGCTTGTGCTGGCAAGCTATCTATTTTCAAAGCGGAATGTGTGAAGAGGCAGAATTTTTCCCTTTCTGAAGCGCCTTTGCGTCTGACTGTTGGAGAGAATCGTCGCAAGAAAGTTCTGCTGACGCTACAAATGATATCGGGAAAGAACATTTCGAGACTCTAAAATCTGGCAGCAGTGGGATTCGAACCCACGCCTCCAAGGAGACTGGAGCCTAAATCCAGCGCCTTAGACCGCTTGGCCATGCTACCGCTTGATAGCTCTTTGTGCCTGCTTCCTTGGAGAACGGGATACACATGTGACCACACCGACAACGCCTCCTACGGGAAAACGCTCCTATCAGGAAGCAATGGGACAAAGTAGTGACTTTGAGGACTGTCTTTGTTTCAGCAAAGCTCCGCTTGGATAGTAGACTACACAAATATATTCATGTGATGGGTAGGAAAGGTTTTAAGGGCATGCTCTCTAATGGAAAAGCAAAGTCAGCGAAATACATCTCAGGAGGTTTTCAAAATCACAAGACAATGGCAGCAGTGGGATTCGAACCCACGCCTCCGAAGAGACTGGAGCCTTAATCCAGCGCCTTAGACCGCTCGGCCATGCTACCCACGCAAAAAGAGGACATCTGGTACGAAAATGTCCGAGATAGGCTTGTGCTGGCGAGCTATCTATTTTCAAAGCGGAATGTGTGAAGAGGCAGAATTTTTCCCTTTCTGAAGCGCCTTTGCGTCTGACTGTTGGAGAGAATCGTCGCAAGAAAGTTCTGCTGACGCTACAAATGATATCGGGAAAGAACATTTCGAGACTCTAAAATCTGGCAGCAGTGGGATTCGAACCCACGCCACCAAAGAGACTGGAGCTTAAATCCAGCGCCTTAGACCGCTCGGCCATGCTACCGCTTGATAGCTCTTTGTGCCTGCTTCCTTGGAGAACGGGATACACATGTGACCACACCGACAACGCCTACTACGGGAAAACGCTCCTATCAGGAAGCAACGGGACAAAGTAGTGACTGTGAGGACTGTCTTTGCTTCAGCAAAGCTCCGCTTGGATAGTAGACTACACAAATATATTCATGTGATGGGTAGGAAAGGTTTTAAGGGCATGCTCTCTAATGGAAAAGCAAAGTCAGCGAAATACATCTCAGGAGGTTTTCAAAATCACAAGACAATGGCAGCAGTGGGATTCGAACCCACGCCTCCGAAGAGACTGGAGCCTTAATCCAGCGCCTTAGACCGCTCGGCCATGCTACCCACGCAAAAAGAGGACATCTGGTACGAAAATGTCCGAGATAGGCTTGTGCTGGCGAGCTATCTATCTTCAAGGCGGAATGTGTGAAGAAGCAGAATTTTTCCCTTTCTGAAGCGCCTTTGCGTCTGACTGTTGGAGAGAATCGTCGCAAGAAAGTTCTGCTGACGCTACAAATGATATCGGGAAAGAACATTTCGAGACTCTAAAATCTGGCAGCAGTGGGATTCGAACCCACGCCTCCAAAGAGACTGGAGCCTAAATCCAGCGCCTTAGACCGCTCGGCCATGCTACCGCTTGATAGCTCTTTGTGCCTGCTTCCTTGGAGAACGGGATACACATGTGACCACACCGACCATGTGACCTCCTACGGGAAAACGCTCCTATCAGGAAGCAACGGGACAAAGTAGTGACTGTGAGGACTGTCTTTGCTTCAGCAAAGCTCCGCTTGGATAGTAGACTACACAAATATATTCATGTGATGGGTAGGAAAGGTTTTAAGGGCATGCTCTCTAATGGAAAAGCAAAGTCAGCGAAATACATCTCAGGAGGTTTTCAAAATCACAAGACAATGGCAGCAGTGGGATTCGAACCCACGCCTCCGAAGAGACTGGAGCCTTAATCCAGCGCCTTAGACCGCTCGGCCATGCTACCCACGCAAAAAGAGGACATCTGGTACGAAAATGTCCGAGATAGGCTTGTGCTGGCGAGCTATCTATTTCCTCCGCTTGGATAGTAGACTACACAAATATTTTCATGTGATGGGTAGGAAAGGTTTTAAGGGCATGCTCTCTAATGGAAAAGCAAAGTCAGCAAAATACATCTCAGGAGGTTTTCAAAATCACAAGACAATGGCAGCAGTGGGATTCAAACCCACGCCTCCGAAGAGACTGGAGCCTTAATCCAGCGCCTTAGACCGCTCGGCCATGCTACCCATGCAAAAAGAGGACATCTGGTACGAAAATGTCCGAGATAGGCTTGTGCTGGCGAGCTATCTATTTTCAAAGCGGAATGTGTGAAGAGGCAGAATTTTTCCCTTTCTGAAGCGCCTTTGCGTCTGACTGTTGGAGAGAATCGTCGCAAGAAAGTTTGCTGACGCTACAAATGATATCGGGAAAGAACATTTCGAGACTCTAAAATCTGGCAGCAGTGGGATTCGAACCCACGCCTCCAAAGAGACTGGAGCCTAAATCCAGCGCCTTAGACCGCTCGATAGCTCTTTGTGCCTGCTTCCTTGGAGAACGGGATACACATGTGACCACACCGACAACGCCTCCTTCGGGAAAACACTCCTATCAGGAAGCAACGGGACAAAGTAGTGACTGTGAGGACTGTCTTTGCTTCAGCAAAGCTCCGCTTGGATAGTAGACTACACAAATATATTCATGTGATGGGTAGGAAAGGTTTTAAGGGCATGCTCTCTAATGGAAAAGCAAAGTCAGCGAAATACATCTCAGGAGGTTTTCAAAATCACAAGACAATGGCAGCAGGGAGAATCGAACCCACGCCTCCGAAGAGACTGGAGCCTTAATCCAGCACCTTAGACCGCTCGGCCATGCTACTCACGCAAAAAGAGAACATCTGGTACGAAAATGTCCGAGATAGGCTTGTGCTGGCGAGCTATCTATCTTCAAAGCGGAATGTGTGAAGAAGCAGAATTTTTCCCTTTCTGAAGCGCCTTTGCGTCTAACTGTTGGAGAGAATCGTCGCAAGAAAGTTCTGCTGACGCTACAAATGATATCGGGAAAGAACATTTCGAGACTCTAAAATCTGGCAGCAGTGGGATTCGAACCCACGCCCCCAAAGAGACTGGAGCCTAAATCCAGCGCCTTAGACCGCTCGGCCATGCTACCGCTTGATAGCTTTTTGTGCCTGCTTCCTTGGAGAACGGGATACACATGTGACCACACCGACCATGTGACCTCCTACGGGAAAACGCTCCTATCAGGAAGCAACGGGACAAAGTAGTGACTGTGAGGACTGTCTTTGCTTCAGCAAAGCTCCGCTTGGATAGTAGACTACACAAATATATTCATGTGATGGGTAGGAAAGGTTTTAAGGGCATGCTCTCTAATGGAAAAGCAAAGTCAGCGAAATACATCTCAGGAGGTTTTCAAAATCACAAGACAATGGCAGCAGTGGGATTCGAACCCACGCCTCCGAAGAGACTGGAGCCTTAATCCAGCGCCTTAGACCGCTCGGCCATGCTACCCACGCAAAAAGAGGACATCTGGTACGAAAATGTCCGAGATAGGCTTGTGCTGGCGAGCGATCTATTTTCAAAGCGGAATGTGTGAAGAGGCAGAATTTTTCCCTTTCTGAAGCGCCTTTGCGTCTGACTGTTGGAGAGAATCGTCGCAAGAAAGTTCTGCTGACGCTACAAATGATATCGGGAAAGAACATTTCGAGACTCTAAAATCTGGCAGCAGTGGGATTCGAACCCACGCCTCCGAAGAGACTGGAGCCTAAATCCAGCGCCTTAGACCGCTCGGCCATGCTACCCACGCAAAAAGAGGACATCTGGTACGAAAATGTCCGAGATAGGCTTGTGCTGGCGAGCTATCTATCTTCAAGGCGGAATGTGTGAAGAAGCAGAATTTTTCCCTTTCTGAAGCGCCTTTGCGTCTGACTGTTGGAGAGAATCGTCGCAAGAAAGTTCTGCTGACGCTACAAATGATATCGGGAAAGAACATTTCGAGACTCTAAAATCTGGCGGCAGTGGGATTCGAACCCACGCCTCCAAAGAGACTGGAGCCTAAATCCAGCGCCTTAGACCGCTCGGCCATGCTACCGCTTGATAGCTCTTTGTGCCTGCTTCCTTGGAGAACGGGATACACATGTGACCACACCGACAACGCCTCCTACGGGAAAACGCTCCTATCAGGAAGCAACGGGACAAAGTAGTGACTGTGAGGACTATCTTTGCTTCAGCAAAGCTCCGCTTGGATAGTAGACTACACAAATATATTCATGTGATGGGTAGGAAAGGTTTTAAGGGCATGCTCTCTAATGGAAAAGCAAAGTCAGCGAAATACATCTCAGGAGGTTTTCAAAATCACAAGACAATGGCAGCAGTGGGATTCGAACCCACGCCTCCGAAGAGACTGGAGCCTTAATCCAGCGCCTTAGACCGCTCGGCCATGCTACCCACGCAAAAAGAGGACATCTGGTACGAAAATGTCCGAGATAGGCTTGTGCTGGCGAGCTATCTATTTTCAAAGCGGAATGTGTGAAGAGGCAGAATTTTTGCCTTTCTGAAGCGCCTTTGCGTCTGACTGTTGGAGAGAATCGTCGCAAGAAAGTTCTGCTGACGCTACAAATGATATCGGGAAAGAACATTTCGAGACTCTAAAATCTGGCAGCAGTGGGATTCGAACCCACGCCTCCAAAGAGACTGGAGCCTAAATCCAGCGCCTTAGACCGCTCGATAGCTCTTTGTGCCTGCTTCCTTGGAGAACGGGATACACATGTGACCACACCGACAACGCCTCCTTCGGGAAAACACTCCTATCAGGAAGCAACGGGACAAAGTAGTGACTGTGAGGACTGTCTTTGCTTCAGCAAAGCTCCGCTTGGATAGTAGACTACACAAATATATTCATGTGATGGGTAGGAAAGGTTTTAAGGGCATGCTCTCTAATGGAAAAGCAAAGTCAGCGAAATACATCTCAGGAGGTTTTCAAAATCACAAGACAATGGCAGAAGGGAGAATCGAACCCACGCCTCCGAAGAGACTGGAGCCTTAATCCAGCACCTTAGACCGCTCGGCCAATCTACCCACGCAAAAAGAGGACATCTGGTACGAAAATGTCCGAGATAGGCTTGTGCTGGCAAGCTATCTATTTTCAAAGCGGAATGTGTGAAGAGGCAGAATTTTTCCCTTTCTGAGGCGCCTTTGCGTCTGACTGTTGGAGAGAATCGTCGCAAGAAAGTTCTGCTGACGCTACAAATGATATCGGGAAAGAACATTTCGAGACTCTAAAATCTAGCAGCAGTGGGATTCAAACCCACGCCTCCAAAGAGACTGGAGCCTAAATCCAGCACCTTAGACCGCTCGGCCATGCTACCGCTTGATAGCTCTTTGTGCCTGCTTCCTTGGAGAACGGGATACACATGTGACCACACCGACAACGCCTCCTACGGGAAAACGCTCCTATCAGGAAGCAACGGGACAAAGTAGTGACTGTGAGGACTGTCTTTGCTTCAGCAAAGCTCCGCTTGGATAGTAGACTACACAAATATATTCATGTGATGGGTAGGAAAGGTTTTAAGGGCATGCTCTCTAATGGAAAAGCAAAGTCAGCGAAATACATCTCAGGAGGTTTTCAAAATCACAAGACAATGGCAGCAGTGGGATTCGAACCCACGCCTCCGAAGAGACTGGAGCCTTAATCCAGCGCCTTAGACCGCTCGGCCATGCTACCCACGCAAAAAGAGGGCATCTGGTACGAAAATGTCCGAGATAGGCTTGTGCTGGCGAGCTATCTTTTTTCAAAGCGGAATGTGTGAAGAGGCAGAATTTTTCCCTTTCTGAAGCGCCTTTGCGTCTGACTGTTGGAGAGAATCGTCGCAAGAAAGTTCTGCTGACGCTACAAATGATATCGGGAAAGAACATTTTGAGACTAAAATCGGGCAGCAATGGGATTCGAACCCACGCCTCCAAAGAGACTGGAGCCTAAATCCAGCGCCTTAGACAGCTCGGCCATGCTACCGCTTGATAGCTCTTTGTGCCTGCTTCCTTGGAGAACGGGATACACATGTGACCACACCGACCATGTGACCTCCTACGGGAAAACGCTCCTATCAGGAAGCAACAGGACAAAGTAGTGACTGTGAGGACTGTCTTTGCTTCAGCAAAGCTCCGCTTGGATAGTAGACTACACAAATATATTCATGTGATGGGTAGGAAAGGTTTTAAGGGCATGCTCTCTAATGGAAAAGCAAAGTCAGCGAAATACATCTCAGGAGGTTTTCAAAATCACAAGACAATGGCAGCAGTGGGATTCGAACCCACGCCTCCGAAGAGACTGGAGCCTTAATCCAGCGCCTTAGACCGCTCGGCCATGCTACCCACGCAAAAAGAGGACATCTGGTACGAAAATGGCCGAGATAGGCTTGTGCTGGCGAGCTATCCATTTTCAAAGCGGAATGTGTGAAGAGGCAGAATTTTTCCCTTTCTGAAGCGCCTTTGCGTCTGACTGTTGGAGAGAATCGTCGCAAGAAAGTTCTGCTGACGCTACAAATGATATCGGGAAAGAACATTTCGAGACTCTGAAATCTGGCAGCAGTGGGATTCGAACCCACGCCTCCAAAGAGACTGGAGCCTAAATCCAGCGCCTTAGACCGCTCGGCCATGCTACCGCTTGATAGCTCTTTGTGCCTGCTTCCTTGGAGAACGGGATACACATGTGACCACACCGACCATGTGACCTCCTACGGGAAAACGCTCCTATCAGGAAGCAACGGGACAAAGTAGTGACTGTGAGGACTGTCTTTGCTTCAGCAAAGCTCCGCTTGGATAGTAGACTACACAAATATATTGATGTGATGGGTAGGAAAGGTTTTAAGGGCATGCTCTCTAATGGAAAAGCAAAGTCAGCGAAATACATCTCAGGAGGTTTTCAAAATCACAAGACAATGGCAGCAGTGGGATTCGAACCCACGCCTCCGAAGAGAGTGGAGCCTTAATCCAGCGCCTTAGACCGCTCGGCCATGCTACCCACCCAAAA
>NC_134270.1:14203446-14218446 GCF_031893055.1 Leptodactylus fuscus
TGCTTCCTTGGAGAACGGGATACACATGTGACCACACCGACAACGCCTCCTACGGGAAAACGCTCCTATCAGGAAGCAACGGGACAAAGTAGTGACCGTGAGGACTGTCTTTGCGTCAGCAAAGCTCCGCTTGGATAGTAGACTACACAAATATATTCATGTGATGGGTAGGAAAGGTTTTAAGGGCATGCTCTCTAATGGAAAAGCAAAGTCAGCGAAATACATCTCAGGAGGTTTTCAAAATCACAAGACAATGGCAGCAGGGAGAATCAAACCCACGCCTCTGAAGAGACTGGAGACTTAATCCAGCACCTTAGACCGCTCGGCCATGCTACCCACGCAAAAAGAGGACATCTGGTACGAAAATGTCCGAGATAGGCTTGTGCTGGCGAGCAATCTATTTTCAAAGCGGAATGTGTGAAGAGGCAGAATTTTTCACTTTCTGAGGCGCCTTTGCGTCTGACTGTTGGAGAGAATCGTCGCAAGAAAGTTCTGCTGACGCTACAAATGATATCGGGAAAGAGCATTTCGAGACGCTGAAATCTGGCAGCAGTGGGATTCGAACCCACGCCTCCAAGGAGACTGGAGCCTAAATCCAGCGCCTTAGACCGCTCGGCCATGCTACCGCTTGATAGCTCTTTGTGCCTGCTTCCTTGGAGAACGGGATACACATGTGACCACACCGACAACGCCTCCTACGGGAAAACGCTCCTATCAGGAAGCAACGGGACAAAGTAGTGACTGTGAGAACTGTCTTTGCTTCAGCAAAGCTCCGCTTGGATAGTAGACTACACAAATATATTCATGTGATGGGTAGGAAAGGTTTTAAGGGCATGCTCTCTAATGGAAAAGCAAAGTCAGCGAAATACATCTCAGGAGGTTTTTAAAATCACAAGACAATGGCAGCAGTGGGATTCGAACCCACGCCTCCGAAGAGACTGGAGCCTTAACCCAGCGCCTTAGACCGCTCAGCCATGCTACCCACGCAAAAAGAGGACATCTGGTACGAAAATGTCTGAGATAGGCTTGTGCTGGCGAGCTATCTATTTTCACAGCTGAATTTGTGAAGAAGCAGAATTTTTCCCTTTCTGAAGCGCCTTTGCGTCTGACTGTTGGAGAGAATCGTCGCAAGAAAGTTCTGCTGACGCTACAAATGATATCGGGAAAGAACATTTCGAGACTCTAAAATCTGGCAGCAGTGGGATTCGAACCCACGCCTCCAAAGAGACTGGAGCCTAAATCCAGTGCCTTAGACCGCTCGATAGCTCTTTGTGCCTGCTTCCTTGGAGAACGGGATACACATGTGACCACACCGACAACGCCTCCTACGGGAAAACGCTCCTATCAGGAAGAAACGGGACAAAGTAGTGACTGTGAGGACTGTCTTTGCTTCAGCAAAGCTCCGCTTGGATAGTAGACTACACAAATATATTCATGTGATGGGTAGGAAAGGTTTTAAGGGCATGCTCTCTAATGGAAAAGCAAAGTCAGCGAAATAGATCTTAGGAGGTTTTCAAAATCACAAGACAATGGCAGCAGTGGGATTCGAACCCACGCCTCCGAAGAGACTGGAACCTTAATCCAGCGCCTTAGACCGCTCGGCCATGCTACCCACGCAAAAGGAGGACATCTGGTACGAAAATGTCCGAGATAGGCTTGTGCTGGCAAGCTATCTATTTTCAAAGCGGAATGTGTGAAGAGGCAGAATTTTTCCCTTTCTGAAGCGCCTTTGCGTCTGACTGTTGGAGAGAATCGTCGCAAGAAAGTTCTGCTGACGCTACAAATGATATCGGGAAAGAACATTTCGAGACTCTAAAATCTGGCAGCAGTGGGATTCGAACCCACGCCTCCAAAGAGACTGGAGCCTAAATCCAGCGCCTTAGACCGCTCGGCCATGCTATTGCTTGATAGCTCTTTGTGCCTGCTTCCTTGGAGAACGGGATACACATGTGACCACACCGACAACGCCTCCTACGGGAAAACGCTCCTATCAGGAAGCAACGGGACAAAGTAGTGACTGTGAGAACTGTCTTTGCTTCAGCAAAGCTCCGCTTGGATAGTAGACTACACAAATATATTCATGTGATGGGTAGGAAAGGTTTTAAGGGCATGCTCTCTAATGGAAAAGCAAAGTCAGCGAAATACATCTCAGGAGGTTTTTAAAATCACAAGACAATGGCAGCAGTGGGATTTGAACCCACGCCTCCGAAGAGACTGGAGCCTTAACCCAGCGCCTTAGACTGCTCGGCCATGCTACCCACGCAAAAAGAGGACATCTGGTACGAAAATGTCCGAGATAGGCTTGTGCTGGCGAGCTATCTATTTTCACAGCTGAATTTGTGAAGGAGCAGAATTTTTCCCTTTCTGAAGCGCCTTTGCGTCTGACTGTTGGAGAGAATCGTCGCAAGAAAGTTCTGCTGACGCTACAAATGATATCGGGAAAGAACATTTCGAGACTCTAAAATCTGGCAGCAGTGGGATTCGAACCCACGCCTCCAAAGAGACTGGAGCCTAAATCCAGTGCCTTAGACCGCTCGGCCATGCTACCGCTTGATAGCTCTTTGTGCCTGCTTCCTTGGAGAACGGGATACACATGTGACCACACCAACCATGTGACCTCCTACGGGAAAACGCTCCTATCAGGAAGCAACGGGACAAAGTAGTGACTGTGAGGACTGTCTTTGCTTCAGCAAAGCTCCGCTTGGATAGTAGACTACACAAATATATTCATGTGATGGGTAGGAAAGGTTTTAAGGGCATGCTCTCTAATGGAAAAGCAAAGTCAGCGAAATACATCTCAGGAGGTTTTCAAAATCACAGGACAATGGCAGCAGGGAGAATCGAACCCACGCCTCCGAAGAGACTGGAGCCTTAATCCAGCACCTTAGACCGCTCGGCCATGCTACCCACGCAAAAAGAGGACATCTGGTACGAAAATGTCCGAGATAGGCTTGTGCTGGCGAGCTATCTATCTTCAAAGCGGAATGTGTGAAGAGGCAGAATTTTTCCCTTTCTGAAGCGCCTTTGCGTCTGACTGTTGGAGAGAATCGTCGCAAGAAAGTTCTGCTGACGCTACAAATGATATCGGGAAAGAACATTTCGAGACTCTAAAATCTGGCAGCAGTGGGATTCGAACCCACGCCTCCAAAGAGACTGGAGCCTAAATCCAGCGCCTTAGACCGCTCGGCCATGCTACCGCTTGATAGCTCTTTGTGCCTGCTTCCTTGGAGAACGGGATACACATGTGACCACACCGACCATGTGACCTCCTACGGGAAAACGCTCCTATCAGGAAGCAACGGGACAAAGTAGTGACTGTGAGGGCTGTCTTTGCTTCAGCAAAGCTCCGCTTGGATAGTAGACTACACAAATATATTCATGTGATGGGTAGGAAAGGTTTTAAGGGCATGCTCTCTAATGGAAAAGCAAAGTCAGCGAAATACATCTCAGGAGGTTTTCAAAATCACAAGACAATGGCAGCAGTGGGATTTGAACCCACGCCTCCGAAGAGACTGGAGCCTTAATCCAGCGCCTTAGACCGCTCGGCCATGCTACCCACGCAAAAAGAGGACATCTGGTACGAAAGTGTCCGAGATAGGCTTGTGCTGGCGAGCTATCTATTTTCAAAGCGGAATGTGTGAAGAGGCAGAATTTTTCCCTTTCTGAAGCGCCTTTGCGTCTGACTGTTGGAGAGAATCGTCGCAAGAAAGTTCTGCTGACGCTACAAATGATATCGGGAAAGAACATTTCGAGACTCTAAAATCTGGCAGCAGTGGGATTCGAACCCACGCCTCCAAAGAGACTGGAGCCTAAATCCAGCGCCTTAGACCGTTCGGCCATGCTACCACTTGATAGCTCTTTGTGCCTGCTTCCTTGGAGAACGGGATACACATGTGACCACACCGACAACGCCTCCTACGGGAAAACGCTCCTATCAGGAAGCAACGGGACAAAGTAGTGACTGTGAGGACTGTCTTTGCTTCAGCAAAGCTCCGCTTGGATAGTAGACTACACAAATATATTCATGTGATGGGTAGGAAAGGTTTTAAGGGCATGCTCTCTAATGGAAAAGCAAAGTCAGCGAAATACATCTCAGGAGGTTTTCAAAATCACAAGACAATGGCAGCAGTGGGATTCGAACCCACGCCTCCGAAGAGACTGGAGCCTTAATCCAGCGCCTTAGACCGCTCGGCCATGCTACCCACGCAAAAAGAGGACATCTGGTACGAAAATGTCCGAGATAGGCTTGTGCTGGCGAGCTATCTATTTTCAAAGCGGAATGTGTGAAGAGGCAGAATTTTTCCCTTTCTGAAGCGCCTTTGCGTCTGACTGTTGGAGAGAATCGTCGCAAGAAAGTTCTGCTGACGCTACAAATGATATCGGGAAAGAACATTTTGAGACTCTAAAATCGGGCAGCAGTGGGATTCGAACCCACGCCTCCAAAGAAACTGGAGCCTAAATCCAGCGCCTTAGACCGCTCGGCCATGCTACCGCTTGATAGCTCTTTGTGCCTGCTTCCTTGGAGAACGGGATACACATGTGACCACACCGACCATGTGACCTCCTACGGGAAAACGCTCCTATCAGGAAGCAACGGGACAAAGTAGTGACTGTGAGGACTGTCTTTGCTTCAGCAAAGCTCCGCTTGGATAGTAGACTACACAAATATATTCATGTGATGGGTAGGAAAGGTTTTAAGGGCATGCTCTCTAATGGAAAAGCAAAGTCAGCGAAATACATCTCAGGAGGTTTTCAAAATCACAAGACAATGGCAGCAGTGGGATTCGAACCCACGCCTCCGAAGAGACTGGAGCCTTAATCCAGCGCCTTAGACCGCTCGGCCATGCTACCCACGCAAAAAGAGGACATCTGGTACGAAAATGTCCGAGATAGGCTTGTGCTGGCGAGCTATCTATTTTCAAAGCGGAATGTGTGAAGAGGCAGAATTTTTCCCTTTCTGAAGCGCCTTTGCGTCTGACTGTTGGAGAGAATCGTCGCAAGAAAGTTCTGCTGACGCTACAAATGATATCGGGAAAGAACATTTCGAGGCTCTAAAATCTGGCAGCAGTGGGATTCGAACCCACGCCTCCAAAGAGACTGGAGCCTAAATCCAGCGCCTTAGACCGCTCGGCCATGCTACCGCTTGATAGCTCTTTGTGCCTGCTTCCTTGGAGAACGGGATACACATGTGACCACACCGACAACGCCTCCTACGGGAAAACGCTCCTATCAGGAAGCAACGGGACAAAGTAGTGACTGTGAGGACTGTCTTTGCTTCAGCAAAGCTCCGCTTGGATAGTAGACTACACAAATATATTCATGTGATGGGTAGGAAAGGTTTTAAGGGCATGCTCTCTAATGGAAAAGCAAAGTCAGCGAAATACATCTCAGGAGGTTTTCAAAATCACAAGTCAATGGCAGCAAGGAAAATCGAACCCACGCCTCCGAAGAGACTGGAGCCTTAATCCAGCACCTTAGACCGCTCGGCCATGCTACCCACGCAAAAAGAGGACATCTGGTACGAAAATGTCCGAGATAGGCTTGTGCTGGCGAGCTATCTATTTTCACAGCTGAATTTGTGAAGAAGCAGAATTTTTCCCTTTCTGAAGCGCCTTTGCGTCTGACTGTTGGAGAGAATCGTCGCAAGAAAGTTCTACTGACGCTACAAATGATATCGGGAAAGAACATTTCGAGACTCTAAAATCTGGCAGCAGTGGGATTCGAACCCACGCCTCCAAAGAGACTGGAGCCTAAATCCAGCGCCTTAGACCGCTCGATAGCTCTTTGTGCCTGCTTTCTTGGGGAACGGGATACACATGTGACCACACCGACAACGCCTCCTACGGGAAAACACTCCTATCAGGAAGCAACGGGACAAAGTAGTGACTGTGAGGACTGTCTTTGCTTCAGCAAAGCTCCGCTTGGATAGTAGACTACACAAATATATTCATGTGATGGGTAGGAAAGGTTTTAAGGGCATGCTCTCTAATGGAAAAGCAAAGTCAGCGAAATACATCTCAGGAGGTTTTCAAAATCACAAGACAATGGCAGCAGTGGGATTCGAACCCACGCCTCCAAAGAGACTGGAGCCTTAATCCAGCGCCTTAGACCGCTCGGCCATGCTACCCACGCAAAAAGAGGACATCTGGTACGAAAATGTCCGAGATAGGCTTGTGCTGGCGAGCTATCTATTTTCACAGCTGAATTTGTGAAGAAGCAGAATTTTTCCCTTTCTGAAGCGCCTTTGCGTCTGACTGTTGGAGAGAATCGTCGCAAGAAAGTTCTGCTGACGCTACAAATGATATCGGGAAAGAACATTTCGAGACTCTAAAATCTGGCAGCAGTGGGATTCTAACCCACGCCTCCAAAGAGACTGGAGCCTAAATCCAGCGCCTTAGACCGCTCGGCCATGCTACCGCTTGATAGCTCTTTGTGCCTGCTTCCTTGGAGAACGGGATACACATGTGACCACACCGACAACGCCTCCTACGGGAAAACGCTCCTATGAGGAAGCAACGGGACAAAGTAGTGACTGTGAGAACTGTCTTTGCTTCAGCAAAGCTCCGCTTGGATAGTAGACTACACAAATATATTCATGTGATGGGTAGGAAAGGTTTTAAGGGCATGCTCTCTAATGGAAAAGCAAAGTCAGCGAAATACATCTCAGGAGGTTTTTAAAATCACAAGACAATGGCAGCAGTGGGATTTGAACCCACGCCTCCGAAGAGACTGGAGCCTTAATCCAGCGCCTTAGACCGCTCGGCCATGCTACCCACGCAAAATGAGGACATCTGGTACGAAAATGTCCGAGATAGGCTTGTGCTGGCGAGCTATCTATTTTCAAAGAGGAATGTGTGAAGAGGAAGAATTTTTCCCTTTCTGAAGCGCCTTTGCGTCTGACTATTGGAGAGAATCGTCGCAAGAAAGTTCTGCTGACGCTACAAATGATATCGGGAAAGAACATTTCGAGACTCTAAAATCTGGCAGCAGTGGGATTCGAACCCACGCCTCCAAGGAGACTGGAGCCTAAATCCAGCGCCTTAGACCGCTCGGCCATGCTACCGCTTGATAGCTCTTTGTGCCTGCTTCCTTGGAGAACGGGATACACATGTGACCAAACCGACCATGTGACCTCCTACGGGAAAACGCTCCTATCAGGAAGCAACGGGACAAAGTAGTGACTGTGAGGACTGTCTTTGCTTCAGCAAAGCTCCGCTTGGATAGTAGACTACACAAATATATTCATGTGATGGGTAGGAAAGGTTTGAAGGGCATGCTCTCTAATGGAAAAGCAAAGTCAGCGAAATACATCTCAGGAGGTTTTCAAAATCACAAGACAATGGCAGCAGTGGGATTCGAACCCACGCCTCCGAAGAGACTGGAGCCTTAATCCAGCGCCTTAGACCGCTCGGCCATGCTACCCACGCAAAAAGAGGACATCTGGTACGAACATGGCCGAGATAGGCTTGTGCTGGCGAGCTATCTATTTTCAAAGCGGAATGTGTGAAGAGGCAGAATTTTTCCCTTTCTGAAGCGCCTTTGCGTCTGACTGTTGGAGAGAATCGTCGCAAGAAAGTTCTGCTGAAGCTACAAATGATATCGGGAAAGAACATTTCGAGACTCTAAAATCTGGCAGCAGTGGGATTCGAACCCACGCCCCCAAAGAGACTGGAGCCTAAATCCAGCGCCTTAGACCGCTCGGCCATGCTACCGCTTGATAGCTCTTTGTGCCTGCTTCCTTGGAGAACGGGATACACATGTGACCACACCGACCATGTGACCTCCTACGGGAAAACGCTCCTATCAGGAAGCAACGGGACAAAGTAGTGACTGTGAGGACTGTCTTTGCTTCAGCAAAGCTCCGCTTGGATAGTAGACTACACAAATATATTCATGTGATGGGTAGGAAAGGTTTTAAGTGCATGCTCTCTAATGGAAAAGCAAAGTCAGCGAAATAGATCTCAGGAGGTTTTCAAAATCACAAGACAATGGAAGCAGTGGGATTCGAACCCACGCCTCTGAAGAGACTGGAGCCTTAATCCAGCGCCTTAGACCGCTCGGCCATGCTACCCACGCAAAAAGAGGACATCTGGTACGAAAATGTCCGAGATAGGCTTGTGCTGGCGAGCTATCTATTTTCAAAGCGGAATGTGTGAAGAGGCAGAATTTTTCCCTTTCTGAAGCGCCTTTGCGTCTGACTGTTGGAGAGAATCGTCGCAAGAAAGTTCTGCTGACGCTACAAATGATATCGGGAAAGAACATTTCGAGACTCTAAAATCTGGCAGCATTGGGATTCGAACCCACGCCTCCAAAGAGACTGGAGCCTAAATCCAGCGCCTTAGACCGCTCGGCCATGCTACCGCTTGATAGCTCTTTGTGCCTGCTTCCTTGGAGAACGGGATACACATGTGACCACACCGACAACGCCTCCTACGGGAAAACGCTCCTATCAGGAAGCAACGGGACAAAGTAGTGACTGTGAGAACTGTCTTTGCTTCAGCAAAGCTCCGCTTGGATAGTAGACTACACAAATATATTCATGTGATGGGTAGGAAAGGTTTTAAGGGCATGCTCTCTAATGGAAAAGCAAAGTCAGCGAAATACATCTCAGGAGGTTTTTAAAATCACAAGACAATAGCAGCAGTGGGATTCGAACCCACGCCTCCGAAGAGACTGGAGCCTTAATCCAGCGCCTTAGACCGCTCGGCCATGCTACCCACGCAAAAAGAGAACATCTGGTACGAAAATGTCCGAGATAGGCTTGTGCTGGCGAGCTATCTATCTTCAAAGCGGAATGTGTGAAGAAGCAGAATTTTTCCCTTTCTGAAGCGCCTTTGCGTCTGACTGTTGGAGAGAATCGTCGTAAGAAAGTTCTGCTGACGCTACAAATGATATCGGGAAAGAACATTTCGAGACTCTAAAATCTGGCAGCAGTGGGATTCGAACCCACGCCTCCAAAGAGACTGGAGCCTAAATCCAGCGCCTTAGACCGCTCGGCCATGCTACCGCTTGATAGCTCTTTGTGCCTGCTTCCTTGGAGAACGGGATACACATGTGACCAAACCGACCATGTGACCTCCTACGGGAAAACGCTCCTATCAGGAAGCAACGGGACAAAGTAGTGACTGTGAGGACTGTCTTTGCTTCAGCAAAGCTCCGCTTGGATAGTAGACTACACAAATATATTCATGTGATGGGTAGGAAAGGTTTGAAGGGCATGCTCTCTAATGGAAAAGCAAAGTCAGCGAAATACATCTCAGGAGGTTTTCAAAATCACAAGACAATGGCAGCAGTGGGATTCGAACCCACGCCTCCGAAGAGACTGGAGCCTTAATCCAGCGCCTTAGACTGCTCGGCCATGCTACCCACGCAAAAAGAGGACATCTGGTACGAAAATGTCCGAGATAGGCTTGTGCTGGCGAGCTATCTATTTTCAAAGCGGAATGTGTGAAGAGGCAGAATTTTTCCCTTTCTGAAGCGCCTTTGCGTCTGACTGTTGGAGAGAATCGTCGCAAGAAAGTTCTGCTGACGCTACAAATGATATCGGGAAAGAACATTTCGAGACTCTAAAACCTGGCAGCAGTGGGATGCGAACCCACGCCTCCAAAGAGACTGGAGCCTAAATCCAGCGCCTTAGACCGCTCGATAGCTCTTTGTGCCTGCTTCCTTGGAGAACGGGATACACATGTGACCACACCGACAACGCCTCCTACGGGAAAACGCTCCTATCAGGAAGCAACGGGACAAAGTAGTGACTGTGAGAACTGTCTTTGCTTCAGCAAAGCTCCGCTTGGATAGTAGACTACACAAATATATTCATGTGATGGGTAGGAAAGGTTTTAAGGGCATGCTCTCTAATGGAAAAGCAAAGTCAGCGAAATACATCTCAGGAGGTTTTTAAAATCACAAGACAATGGCAGCAGTGGGATTCGAACCCACGCCTCCGAAGAGACTGGAGCCTTAACCCAGCGCCTTAGACCGCTCGGCCATGCTACCCACGCAAAAAGAGTACATCTGGTATGAAAATGTCTGAGATAGGCTTGTGCTGGCGAGCTATCTATTTTCACAGCTGAATTTGTGAAGAAGCAGAATTTTTCCCTTTCTGAAGCGCCTTTGCGTCTTACTGTTGGAGAGAATCGTCGCAAGAAAGTTCTGCTGACGCTACAAATGATATCGGGAAAGAACATTTCGAGACTCTAAAATCTGGCAGCAGTGGGATTCGAACCCACGCCTCCAAAGAGACTGGAGCCTAAATCCAGTGCCTTAGACCGCTCGATAGCTTTTTGTGCCTGCTTCCTTGGAGAACGGGATACACATGTGACCACACCGAAAACGCCTCCTACGGGAAAACGCTCCTATCAGGAAGAAACGGGACAAAGTAGTGACTGTGAGGACTGTCTTTGCTTCAGCAAAGCTCCGCTTGGATAGTAGACTACACAAATATATTCATGTGATGGGTAGGAAAGGTTTTAAGGGCATGCTCTCTAATGGAAAAGCAAAGTCAGCGAAATACATCTCAGGAGGTTTTCAAAATCACAAGACAATGGCAGCAGTGGGATTCGAACCCACGCCTCCGAAGAGACTGGAACCTTAATCCAGCGCCTTAGACCGCTCGGCCATGCTACCCACGCAAAAAGAGGACATCTGGTACGAAAATGTCTGAGATAGGCTTGTGCTGGCGAGCTATCTATTTTCAAAGCGGAATGTGTGAAGAAGCAGAATTTTTCCCTTTCTGAAGCGCCTTTGCGTCTGACTGTTGGAGAGAATCGTCGCAAGAAAGTTCTGCTGACGCTACAAATGATATCGGGAAAGAACATTTTGAGACTCTAAAATCTGGCAGCAGTGGGATTCGAACCCACGCCTCCAAAGAGACTGGAGCCTAAATCCAGTGCCTTAGACCGCTCGATAGCTCTTTGTGCCTGCTTCCTTGGAGAACGGGATACACATGTGACCACACCGACAACGCCTCCTACGGGAAAACGCTCCTATCAGGAAGAAACGGGACAAAGTAGTGACTGTGAGGACTGTCTTTGCTTCAGCAAAGCTCCGCTTGGATAGTAGACTACACAAATATATTCATGTGATGGGTAGGAAAGGTTTTAAGGGCATGCTCTCTAATGGAAAAGCAAAGTCAGCGAAATAGATCTCAGGAGGTTTTCAAAATCACAAGACAATGGCAGCAGTGGGATTCGAACCCACGCCTCCGAAGAGACTGGAACCTTAATCCAGCGCCTTAGACCGCTCGGCCATGCTACCCACGCAAAAAGAGGACATCTGGTACGAAAATGTCCGAGATAGGCTTGTGCTGGCAAGCTATCTATTTTCAAAGCGGAATGTGTGAAGAGGCAGAATTTTTCCCTTTCTGAAGCGCCTTTGCGTCTGACTGTTGGAGAGAATCGTCGCAAGAAAGTTCTGCTGACGCTACAAATGATATCGGGAAAGAACATTTCGAGACTCTAAAATCTGGCAGCAGTGGGATTCGAACCCACGCCTCCAAAGAGACTGGAGCCTAAATCCAGCCCCTTAGACCGCTCGGCCATGCTACCGCTTGATAGCTCTTTGCGCCTGCTTCCTTGGAGAACGGGATACACATGTGACCACACCGACAACGCCTCCTACGGGAAAACGCTCCTATCAGGAAGCAACGGGACAAAGTAGTGACTGTGAGGACTGTCTTTGCTTCAGCAAAGCTCCGCTTGGATAGTAGACTACACAAATATATTCATGTGATGGGTAGGAAAGGTTTTAAGGGCATGCTCTCTAATGGAAAAGCAAAGTCAGCGAAATACATCTCAGGAAGTTTTCAAAATCACAAGACAATGGCAGCAGGGAGAATTGAACCCACGCCTCCGAAGAGACTGGAGCCTTAATCCAGCGCCTTAGACCGCTCGGCCATGCTACCCACGCAAAAAGAGGACATCTGGTACGAAAATGGCCGAGATAGGCTTGTGCTGGCGAGCTATCTATTTTCAAAGCGGAATGTGTGAAGAGGCAGAATTTTTCCCTTTCTGAAGCGCCTTTGCGTCTGACTGTTGGAGAGAATCGTCGCAAGAAAGTTCTGCTGACGCTACAAATGATATCGGGAAAGAACGTTTCGAGACTCTAGAGTGTGGCAGCAGTGGGATTCGAACCCACGCCTCCAAGGAGACTGGAGCCTAAATCCAGCGCCTTAGACCGCTTGGCCATGCTACCGCTTGATAGCTCTTTGTGCCTGCTTCCTTGGAGAACGGGATACACATGTGACCACACCGACAACGCCTCCTACGGGAAAACGCTCCTATCAGGAAGCAATGGGACAAAGTAGTGACTTTGAGGACTGTCTTTGTTTCAGCAAAGCTCCGCTTGGATAGTAGACTACACAAATATATTCATGTGATGGGTAGGAAAGGTTTTAAGGGCATGCTCTCTAATGGAAAAGCAAAGTCAGCGAAATACATCTCAGGAGGTTTTCAAAATCACAAGACAATGGCAGCAGTGGGATTCGAGACCATGCCTCCGAAGAGACTGGAGCCTTAATCCAGCGCCTTAGACTGCTCGGCCATGCTACCCACGCAAAAAGAGGACATCTGGTACGAAAATGTCCGAGATAGGCTTGTGCTGGCGAGCTATCTATCTTCAAGGCGGAATGTGTGAAGAAGCAGAATTTTTCCCTTTCTGAAGCGCCTTTGCGTCTGACTGTTGGAGAGAATCGTCGCAAGAAAGTTCTGCTGACGCTACAAATGATATCGGGAAAGAACATTTCGAGACTCTAAAATCTGGCAGCAGTGGGATTCGAACCCACGCCTCCAAAGAGACTGGAGCCTAAATCCAGCGCCTTAGACCGCTCGGCCATGCTACCGCTTGATAGCTCTTTGTGCCTGCTTCCTTGGAGAACGGGATACACATGTGACCACACCGACCATGTGACCTCCTACGGGAAAACGCTCCTATCAGGAAGCAACGGGACAAAGTAGTGACTGTGAGGACTGTCTTTGCTTCAGCAAAGCTCCGCTTGGATAGTAGACTACACAAATATATTCATGTGATGGGTAGGAAAGGTTTTAAGGGCATGCTCTCTAATGGAAAAGCAAAGTCAGCGAAATACATCTCAGGAGGTTTTCAAAATCACAAGACAATGGCAGCAGTGGGATTCGAACCCACGCCTCCGAAGAGACTGGAGCCTTAATCCAGCGCCTTAGACTGCTCGGCCATGCTACCCACGCAAAAAGAGGACATCTGGTACGAAAATGTCCGAGATAGGCTTGTGCTGGTGAGCTATCTATTTCCTCCGCTTGGATAGTAGACTACACAAATATTTTCATGTGATGGGTAGGAAAGGTTTTAAGGGCATGCTCTCTAATGGAAAAGCAAAGTCAGCGAAATACATCTCAGGAGGTTTTCAAAATCACAAGACAATGGCAGCAGTGGGATTCAAGCCCACGCCTCCGAAGAGACTGGAGCCTTAATCCAGCGCCTTAGACCGCTCGGCCATGCTACCCACGCAAAAAGAGGACATCTGGTACGAAAATGTCCGAGATAGGCTTGTGCTGGCGAGCTATCTATTTTCAAAGCGGAATGTGTGAAGAGGCAGAATTTTTCCCTTTCTGAAGCGCCTTTGCGTCTGACTGTTGGAGAGAATCGTCGCAAGAAAGTTCTGCTGACGCTACAAATGATATCGGGAAAGAACATTTCGAGACTCTAAAATCTGGCAGCAGTGGGATTCGAACCCACGCCTCCAAGGAGACTGGAGCCTAAATCCAGCGCCTTAGACCGCTCGGCCATGCTACCGCTTGATAGCTCTTTGTGCCTGCTTCCTTGGAGAACGGGATACACATGTGACCACACCGACCATGTGACCTCCTACGGGAAAACGCTCCTATCAGGAAGCAACGGGACAAAGTAGTGACTGTGAGAACTATCTTTGCTTCAGCAAAGCTCCGCTTGGATAGTAGACTACACAAATATATTCATGTGATGGGTAGGAAAGGTTTTAAGGGCATGCTCTCTAATGGAAAAGCAAAGTCAGCGAAATACATCTCAGGAGGTTTTCAAAATCACAAGACAATAGAACAGTGGGATTCGAACCCACGCCTCCGAAGAGACTGGAGCCTTAATCCAGCGCCTTAGACCGCTCGGCCATGCTACCCACGCAAAAAGAGGACATCTGGTATGAAAATGTCCGAGATAGGCTTGTGCTGGCGAGCTATCTATTTTCAAAGCGGAATGTGTGAAGAAGCAGAATTTTTCCCTTTCTGAAGCGCCTTTGCGTCTGACTGTTGGAGAGAATCGTCGCAAGAAAGTTCTGCTGACGCTACAAATGATATCGGGAAAGAACATTTCGAGACTCTAAAATCTGGCAGCATTGGTTTTCGAACCCACGCCTCCAAAGAGACTGGAGCCTATATCCAGCGTCTTAGACCGCTCGATAGCTCTTTGTGCCTGCTTCCTTGGAGAACGGGATACACATGTGACCACACCGACAACGCCTCCTTCGGGAAAACACTCCTATCAGGAAGCAACGGGACAAAGTAGTGACTGTGAGGACTGTCTTTGCTTCAGCAAAGCTCCGCTTGGATAGTAGACTACACAAATATATTCATGTGATGGGTAGGAAAGGTTTTAAGGGCATGCTCTCTAATGGAAAAGCAAAGTCAGCGAAATACATCTCAGGAGGTTTTCAAAATCACAAGACAATGGCAGCAGGGAGAATCGAACCCACGCCTCCGAAGAGACTGGAGCCTTAATCCAGCACCTTAGACCGCTCGGCCATGCTACCCACGCAAAAAGAGAACATCTGGTACGAAAATGTCCGAGATAGGCTTGTGCTGGCGAGATATCTATCTTCAAAGCGGAATGTGTGAAGAAGCAGAATTTTTCCCTTTCTGAAGCGCCTTTGCGTCTGACTGTTGGAGAGAATCGTCGCAAGAAAGTTCTGCTGACGCTACAAATGATATCGGGAAAGAACATTTCGAGACTCTAAAATCTGGCAGCAGTGGGATTCAAACCCACGCCTCCAAAGAG
>NC_134270.1:14223446-14228446 GCF_031893055.1 Leptodactylus fuscus
CGGGAAAACGCTCCTATCAGGAAGCAACGGGACAAAGTAGTGACTGTGAGAACAGTCTTTGCTTCAGCAAAGCTCCGCTTGGATAGTAGACTACACAAATATATTCATGTGATGGGTAGGAAAGGTTTTAAGGGCATGCTCTCTAATGGAAAAGCAAAGTCAGCGAAATACATCTCAGGAGGTTTTTAAAATCACAAGACAATGGCAGCAGTGGGATTCGAACCCACGCCTCCGAAGAGACTGGAGCCTTAACCCAGCGCCTTAGACCGCTAGGCCATGCTACCCACGCAAAAAGAGGACATCTGGTACGAAAATGTCTGAGATAGGCTTGTGCTGGCGAGCTATCTATTTTCACAGCTGAATTTGTGAAGAAGCAGAATTTTTCCCTTTCTGAAGTGCCTTTGCGTCTGACTGTTGGAGAGATTCGTCGCAAGAAAGTTCTGCTGACGCTACAAATGATATCGGGAAAGAACATTTCGAGACTCTAAAATCTGGCAGCAGTGGGATTCGAACCCACGCCTCCAAAAAGACTGGAGCCTAAATCCAGTGCCTTAGACCGCTCGATAGCTCTTTGTGCCTGCTTCCTTGGAGAACGGGATACACATGTGACCACACCGACAACGCCTCCTACGGGAAAACGCTCCTATCAGGAAGAAACGGGACAAAGTAGTGACTGTGAGGACTGTCTTTGCTTCAGCAAAGCTCCGCTTGGATAGTAGACTACACAAATATATTCATGTGATGGGTAGGAAAGGTTTTAAGGGCATGCTCTCTAATGGAAAAGCAAAGTCAGCGAAATAGATCTCAGGAGGTTTTCAAAATCACAAGACAATGGCAGCAGTGGGATTCGAACCCACGCCTCCGCAGAGACTGGAACCTTAATCCAGCGCCTTAGACCGCTCGGCCATGCTACCCACGCAAAAAGAGGACATCTGGTACGAAAATGTCCGAGATAGGCTTGTGCTGGCAAGCTATCTATTTTCAAAGCGGAATGTGTGAAGAGGCAGAATTTTTCCCTTTCTGAAGCGCCTTTGCGTCTGACTGTTGGAGAGAATCGTCGCAAGAAAGTTCTGCTGACGCTACAAATGATATCGGGAAAGAACATTTCGAGACTCTAAAATCTGGCAGCAGTGGGATTCGAACCCACGCCTCCAAAGAGACTGGAGCCTAAATCCAGCGCCTTAGACCGCTCGGCCATGCTACCGCTTGATAGCTCTTTGTGCCTGCTTCCTTGGAGAACGGGATACACATGTGACCACACCGACAACGCCTCCTACGGGAAAACGCTCCTATCAGGAAGCAACGGGACAAAGTAGTGACTTTGAGGACTGTCTTTGTTTCAGCAAAGCTCCGCTTGGATAGTAGACTACACAAATATATTCATGTGATGGGTAGGAAAGGTTTTAAGGGCATGCTCTCTAATGGAAAAGCAAAGTCAGCGAAATACATCTCAGGAGGTTTTTAAAATCACAAGACAATGGCAGCAGTGGGATTCGAACCCACGCCTCCGAAGAGACTGGAGCCTTAATCCAGCGCCTTAGACCGCTCGGCCATGCTACCCACGCAAAAAGAGGACATCTGGTACGAAAATGTCTGAGATAGGCTTGTGCTGGCGAGCTATCTATTTTCACAGCTGAATTTGTGAAGAAGCAGAATTTTTCCCTTTCTGAAGCGCCTTTGCGTCTGACTGTTGGAGAGAATCGTCGCAAGAAAGTTCTGCTGACGCTACAAATGATATCGGGAAAGAACATTTCGAGACTCTAAAATCTGGCAGCAGTGGGATTCGAACCCACGCCTCCAAAGAGACTGGAGCCTAAATCCAGTGCCTTAGACCGCTCGATAGCTCTTTGTGCCTGCTTCCTTGGAGAACGGGATACACATGTGACCACACCGACAACGCCTCCTACGGGAAAACGCTCCTATCAGGAAGAAACGGGACAAAGTAGTGACTGTGAGGACTGTCTTTGCTTCAGCAAAGCTCCGCTTGGATAGTAGACTACACAAATATATTCATGTGATGGGTAGGAAAGGTTTTAAGGGCATGCTCTCTAATGGAAAAGCAAAGTCAGCGAAATAGATCTCAGGAGGTTTTCAAAATCACAAGACAATGGAAGCAGTGTGATTCGAGACCATGCCTCCTAAGAGACTGGAGCCTTAATCCAGCGCCTTAGACCGCTCGGCCATGCTACCCACGCAAAAAGAGGACATCTGGTACGAAAATGTCCGAGATAGGCTTGTGCTGGCGAGCTATCTATTTTCAAATCGGAATGTGTGAAGAGGCAGAATTTTTCCCTTTCTGAAGTGCCTTTGCGTCTGACTGTTGGAGAGAATCGTCGCAAGAAAGTTCTGCTGACGCTACAAATGATATCGGGAAAGAACATTTCGAGACTCTAAAATCTGGCAGCGGTGGGATTCGAACCCACGCCCCCAAGGAGTCTGGAGCTTAAATCCAGGGCCTTAGACCGCTCGGCCATGCTACCGCTTGATAGCTCTTTGTGCCTGCTTCCTTGGAGAACGGGATACACATGTGATCACACCGACAACGCCTCCTACGGGAAAACGCTCCTATCAGGAAGCAACGGGACAAAGTAGTGACTGTGAGGACTGTCTTTGCTTCAGCAAAGCTCCGCTTGGATAGTAGACTACACAAATATATTCATGTGATGGGTAGGAAAGGTTTTAAGGGCATGCTCTCTAATGGAAAAGCAAAGTCAGCGAAATACATCTCAGGAGGTTTTTAAAATCACAAGACAATGGCAGCAGTGGGATTCGAACCCACGCCTCCGAAGAGACTGGAACCTTAATCCAGCACCTTAGACCGCTCGGCCATGCTACCCACGCAAAAAGAGGACATCTGGTACGAAAATGTCCGAGATAGGCTTGTGCTGGCGAGCTATCTATTTTCAAAGCGGAATGTGTGAAGAAGCAGAATTTTTCCCTTTCTGAAGCGCCTTTGCGTCTGACTGTTGGAGAGAATCGTCGCAAGAAAGTTCTGCTGACGCTACAAATGATATCGGGAAAGAACATTTCGAGACTCTAAAATCTGGCAGCAGTGGGATTCGAACCCACGCCTCCAAAGAGACTGGAGCCTAAATCCAGCGCCTTAGACCGCTCGATAGCTCTTTGTGCCTGCTTCCTTGGAGAACGGGATACACATGTGACCACACCGACAACGCCTCCTTCGGGAAAACACTCCTATCAGGAAGCAACGGGACAAAGTAGTGACTGTGAGGACTGTCTTTGCTTCAGCAAAGCTCCGCTTGGATAGTAGACTACACAAATATATTCATGTGATGGGTAGGAAAGGTTTTAAGGGCATGCTCTCTAATGGAAAAGCAAAGTCAGCGAAATACATCTCAGGAGGTTTTCAAAATCACAAGACAATGGCAGAATCGAACCCACGCCTCCGAAGAGACTGGAGCTTTAATCCAGCACCTTAGACCGCTCGGCCAATCTACCCACGCAAAAAGAGGACATCTGGTACGAAAATGTCCGAGATAGGCTTGTGCTGGCAAGCTATCTATTTTCAAAGCGGAATGTGTGAAGAGGCAGAATTTTTCCCTTTCTGAGGCGCCTTTGCGTCTGACTGTTGGAGAGAATCGTCGCAAGAAAGTTCTGCTAACGCTACAAATGATATCGGGAAAGAACATTTCGAGACTCTAAAATCTAGCAGCAGTGGGATTCAAACCCACGCCTCCAAAGAGACTGGAGCCTAAATCCAGCGCCTTAGACCGCTCGGCCATGCTACCGCTTGATAGTTCTTTGTGCCTGCTTCCTTGGAGAACGGGATACACATGTGACCACACCGACAACGCCTCCTACGGGAAAACGCTCCTATCAGGAAGCAACGGGACAAAGTAGTGACTGTGAGGACTGTCTTTGCTTCAGCAAAGCTCCGCTTGGATAGTAGACTACACAAATATATTCATGTGATGGGTAGGAAAGGTTTTAAGGGCATGCTCTCTAATGGAAAAGCAAAGTCAGCGAAATACATCTCAGGAGGTTTTCAAAATCACAAGACAATGGCAGCAGTGGGATTCGAGCCCACGCCTCCGAAGGGACTGGAGCCTTAATCCAGCGCCTTAGACCGCTCGGCCATGCTACCCACGCAAAAGGAGGGCATCTGGTACGAAAATGTCCGAGATAGGCTTGTGCTGGCGAGCTATCTTTTTTCAAAGCGGAATGTGTGAAGAGGCAGAATTTTTCCCTTTCTGAGGCGCCTTTGCGTCTGACTGTTGGAGAGAATCGTCGCAAGAAAGTTCTGCTGACGCTACAAATGATATCGGGAAAGAACATTTCGAGACTCTAAAATCTGGCAGCAGTGGGATTCGAACCCACGCCTCCAAAGAGACTGGAGCCTAAATCCAGTGCCTTAGACCGCTCGGCCATGCTACCGCTTGATAGCTCTTTGTGCCTGCTTCCTTGGAGAACGGGATACACATGTGACCACACCGACAACGCCTCCTACGGGAAAACGCTCCTATCAGGAAGCAACGGGACAAAGTAGTGACTGTGAGGACTGTCTTTGCTTCAGCAAAGCTCCGCTTGGATAGTAGACTACACAAATATATTCATGTGATGGGTAGGAAAGGTTTTAAGGGCATGCTCTCTAATGGAAAAGCAAAGTCAGCGAAATACATCTCAGGAGGTTTTCAAAATCACAAGACAATGGCAGCAGTGGGATTCGAACCCACGCCTCCGAAGAGACTGGAGCCTTAATCCAGCGCCTTAGACCGCTCGGCCATGCTACCCACGCAAAAAGAGGACATCTGGTACGAAAATGTCCGAGATAGGCTTGTGCTGGCGAGCTATCTATTTTCAAAGCGGAATGTGTGAAGAGGCAGAATTTTTCCCTTTCTGAAGCGCCTTTGCGTCTGACTGTTGGAGAGAATCGTCGCAAGAAAGTTCTGCTGACGCTACAAATGATATCGGGAAAGAACATTTCGAGACTCTAAAATCTGGCAGCAGTGGGATTCGAACCCACGCCTCCAAAGAGACTG
>NC_134270.1:14233446-14238446 GCF_031893055.1 Leptodactylus fuscus
AATCATCGCAAGAAAGTTCTGCTGACGCTACAAATGATATCGGGAAAGAACATTTCGAGACTCTAAAATCTGGCAGCAGTGGGATTCGAACCCACGCCTCCGAAGAGACTGGAGCCTAAATCCAGCGCCTTAGACCGCTCGGCCATGCTACCCACGCGAAAAGAGGACATCTGGTACGAAAATGTCCGAGATAGGCTTGTGCTGGCGAGCTATCTATCTTCAAAGCGGAATGTGTGAAGAAGCAGAATTTTTCCCTTTCTGAAGCGCCTTTGCGTCTGACTGTTGGAGAGAATCGTCGCAAGAAAGTTCTGCTGACGCTACAAATGATATCGGGAAAGAACATTTCGAGACTCTAAAATCTGGCAGCAGTGGGATTCTAACCCACGCCTCCAAAGAGACTGGAGCCTAAATCCAGCGCCTTAGACCGCTCGATAGCTCTTTGTGCCGGCTTCCTTGGAGAACGGGATACACATGTGACCACACCGACAACGCCTCCTACGGGAAAACGCTCCTATCAGGAAGCAACGGGACAAAGTAGTGACTGTGAGGACTGTCTTTGCTTCAGCAAAGCTCCGCTTGGATAGTAGACTACACAAATATATTCATGTGATGGGTAGGAAAGGTTTTAAGGGCATGCTCTCTAATGGAAAAGCAAAGTCAGCGAAATACATCTCAGGAGGTTTTCAAAATCACAAGACAATGGCAGCACTGGGATTCGAACCCACGCCTCCGAAGAGACTGGAGCCTTAATCCAGCGCCTTAGACCGCTCGACCATGCTACCCACGCAAAAAGAGGACATCTGGTACGAAAATGTCCGAGATAGGCTTGTGCTGGCGAGCTATCTATTTTCAAAGCGGAATGTGTGAAGAGGCAGAATTTTTCCCTTTCTGAAGCGCCTTTGCGTCTGACTGTTGGAGAGAATCGTCGCAAGAAAGTTCTGCTGACGCTACAAATGATATCGGGAAAGAACATTTCGAGACTCTAAAATCTGGCAGCAGTGGGATTCGAACCCACGCCTCCAAAGAGACTGGAGCCTAAATCCAGCGCCTTAGACCGCTCGGCCATGCTACCACTGGATAGCTCTTTGTGCCTGCTTCCTTGGAGAACGGGATACACATGTGACCACACCGACAACGCCTCCTACGGGAAAACGCTCCTATCAGGAAGCAACGGGACAAAGTAGTGACTGTGAGAACTGTCTTTGCTTCAGCAAAGCTCCGCTTGGATAGTAGACTACACAAATATATTCATGTGATGGGTAGGAAAGGTTTTAAGGGCATGCTCTCTAATGGAAAAGCAAAGTCAGCGAAATACATCTCAGGAGGTTTTTAAAATCACAAGACAATGGCAGCAGTGGGATTCGAACCCACGCCTCCGAAGAGACTGGAGCCTTAATCCAGCGCCTTAGACCGCTCGGCCATGCTACCCACGCAAAAAGAGGACATCTGGTACGAAAATGTCCGAGATAGGCTTGTGCTGGCGAGCTATCTATTTTCACAGCTGAATTTGTGAAGAAGCAGAATTTTTCCCTTTCTGAAGCGCCTTTGCGTCTGACTGTTGGAGAGAATCGTCGCAAGAAAGTTCTGCTGACGCTACAAATGATATCGGGAAAGAACATTTCGAGACTCTAAAATCTGGCAGCAGTGGGATTCAAACCCACGCCTCCAAAGAGACTGGAGCCTAAATCCAGCGCCTTAGACCGCTCGGCCATGCTACCGCTTGATAGCTCTTTGTGCCTGCTTCCTTGGAGAACGGGATACACATGTGACCACACCAACCATGTGACCTCCTACGGGAAAACGCTCCTATCAGGAAGCAACGGGACAAAGTAGTGACTGTGAGGACTGTCTTTGCTTCAGCAAAGCTCCGCTTGGATAGTAGACTACACAAATATATTCATGTGATGGGTAGGAAAGGTTTTAAGGGCATGCTCTCTAATGGAAAAGCAAAGTCAGCGAAATACATCTCAGGAGGTTTTCAAAATCACAAGACAATGGCAGCAGGGAGAATCGAACCCACGCCTCCGAAGAGACTGGAGCCTTAATCCAGCACCTTAGACCGCTCGGCCATGCTACCCACGCAAAAAGAGGACATCTGGTACGAAAATGTCCGAGATAGGCTTGTGCTGGCGAGCTATCTATTTTCAAAGCGGAATGTGTGAAGAGGCAGAATTTTTCCCTTTCTGAAGCGCCTTTGCGTCTGACTGTTGGAGAGAATCGTCTCAAGAAAGTTCTGCTGACGCTACAAATGATATCGGGAAAGAACATTTCGAGACTCTAAAATCTGGCAGCAGTGGGATTCGAACCCACGCCTCCAAAGAGACTGGAGCCTAAATCCAGCACCTTAGACCGCTCGGCCATGCTACCGCTTGATAGCTCTTTGTGCCTGCTTCCTTGGAGAACGGGATACACATGTGACCACACCGACCATGTGACCTCCTACGGGAAAACGCTCCTATCAGGAAGCAACGGGACAAAGTAGTGACTGTGAGGACTGTCTTTGCTTCAGCAAAGCTCCGCTTGGATAGTAGACTACACAAATATATTCATGTGATGGGTAGGAAAGGTTTTAAGGGCATGCTCTCTAATGGAAAAGCAAAGTCAGCGAAATACATCTCAGGAGGTTTTCAAAATCACAAGACAATGGCAGCAGTGGGATTCGAACCCACGCCTCCGAAGAGACTGGAGCCTTAATCCAGCGCCTTAGACCGCTCGGCCATGCTACCCACGCAAAAAGAGGACATCTGGTACGAAAATGTCCGAGATAGGCTTGTGCTGGCGAGCTATCTATTTTCAAAGCGGAATGTGTGAAGAGGCAGAATTTTTCCCTTTCTGAAGCGCCTTTGCGTCTGACTGTTGGAGAGAATCGTCGCAAGAAAGTTCTGCTGACGCTACAAATGATATCGGGAAAGAACATTTCGAGGCTCTAAAATCTGGCAGCAGTGGGATTTGAACCCACGCCTCCAAAGAGACTGGAGCCTAAATCCAGCGCCTTAGACCGCTCGGCCATGCTACCGCTTGATAGCTCTTTGTGCCTGCTTCCTTGGAGAACGGGATACACATGTGACCACACCGACAACGCCTCCTACGGGAAAACGCTCCTATCAGGAAGCAACGGGACAAAGTAGTGACTGTGAGGACTGTCTTTGCTTCAGCAAAGCTCCGCTTGGATAGTAGACTACACAAATATATTCATGTGATGGGTAGGAAAGGTTTTAAGGGCATGCTCTCTAATGGAAAAGCAAAGTCAGCGAAATACATCTCAGGAGGTTTTCAAAATCACAAGACAATGGCAGCAGTGGGATTCGAACCCACGCCTCCGAAGAGACTGGAGCCTTAATCCAGCGCCTTAGACCGCTCGGCCATGCTATCCACGCAAAAAGAGGACATCTGGTACGAAAATGTCCGAGATAGGCTTGTGCTGGCGAGCTATCTATTTTCAAAGCGGAATGTGTGAAGAGGCAGAATTTTTCCCTTTCTGAAGCGCCTTTGCGTCTGACTGTTGGAGAGAATCATCGCAAGAAAGTTCTGCTGACGCTACAAATGATATCGGGAAAGAACATTTCGAGACTCTAAAATCTGGCAGCAGTGGGATTCGAACCCACGCCTCCAAAGAGACTGGAGCCTAAATCCAGCGCCTTAGACCGCTCGGCCATGCTACCGCTTGATAGCTCTTTGTGCCTGCTTCCTTGGAGAACGGGTACACATGTGACCACACCGACAACGCCTCCTACGGGAAAACGCTCCTATCAGGAAGCAACGGGACAAAGTAGTGACTGTGAGGACTGTCTTTGCTTCAGCAAAGCTCCGCTTGGATAGTAGACTACACAAATATATTCATGTGATGGGTAGGAAAGGTTTTAAGGGCATGCTCTCTAATGGAAAAGCAAAGTCAGCGAAATACATCTCAGGAGGTTTTCAAAATCACAACACAATGGCAGCAGGGAGAATCGAACCCACGCCTCCGAAGAGACTGGAGCCTTAATCCAGCACCTTAGACCGCTCGGCCATGCTACCCACGCAAAAAGAGGACATCTGGTACGAAAATGTCCGAGATAGGCTTGTGCTGGCGAGCTATCTATCTTCAAAGCGGAATGTGTGAAGAAGCAGAATTTTTCCCTTTCTGAAGCGCCTTTGCGTCTGACTGTTGGAGAGAATCGTCGCAAGAAAGTTCTGCTGACGCTACAAATGATATCGGGAAAGAACATTTCGAGACTCTAAAATCTGGCAGCAGTGGGATTCGAACCCACGCCCCAAAGAGACTGGAGCCTAAATCCAGCGCCTTAGACCGCTCGGCCATGCTACCGCTTGATAGCTCTTTGTGCCTGCTTCCTTGGAGAACGGGATACACATGTGACCACACCGACCATGTGACCTCCTACGGGAAAACGCTCCTATCAGGAAGCAACGGGACAAAGTAGTGACTGTGAGGACTGTCTTTGCTTCAGCAAAGCTCCGCTTGGATAGTAGACTACACAAATATATTCATGTGATGGGTAGGAAAGGTTTTAAGGGCATGCTCTCTAATGGAAAAGCAAAGTCAGCGAAATACATCTCAGGAGGTTTTCAAAATCACAAGACAATGGCAGCAGTGGGATTTGAACCCACGCCTCCGAAGAGACTGGAGCCTTAATCCAGCGCCTTAGACCGCTCGGCCATGCTACCCACGCAAAAAGAGGACATCTGGTACGAAAATGTCCGAGATAGGCTTGTGCTGGCGAGCTATCTATTTTCAAAGCGGAATGTTTGAAGAGGCAGAATTTTTCCCTTTCTGAAGCGCCTTTGCGTCTGACTGTTGGAGAGAATCGTCGCAAGAAAGTTCTGCTGACGCTACAAATGATATCGGGAAAGAACATTTCGAGACTCTAAAATCTGGCAGCAGTGGGATTTGAACCCACGCCTCCAAAGAGACTGGAGCCTACATCCAGCGCCTTAGACCGCTCGACCATGCTACCGCTTGATAGCTCTTTGTGCCTGCTTCCTTGGAGAACGGGATACAC
>NC_134270.1:14243446-14248446 GCF_031893055.1 Leptodactylus fuscus
AAAGAACATTTCGAGACTCTAAAATCTGGCAGCAGTGGGATTCGAACCCACGCCTCCGAAGAGACTGGAGCCTAAATCCAGCGCCTTAGACCGCTCGGCCATGCTACCCACGCGAAAAGAGGACATCTGGTACGAAAATGTCCGAGATAGGCTTGTGCTGGCGAGCTATCTATCTTCAAAGCGGAATGTGTGAAGAAGCAGAATTTTTCCCTTTCTGAAGCGCCTTTGCGTCTGACTGTTGGAGAGAATCGTCGCAAGAAAGTTCTGCTGACGCTACAAATGATATCGGGAAAGAACATTTCGAGACTCTAAAATCTGGCAGCAGTGGGATTCTAACCCACGCCTCCAAAGAGACTGGAGCCTAAATCCAGCGCCTTAGACCGCTCGATAGCTCTTTGTGCCGGCTTCCTTGGAGAACGGGATACACATGTGACCACACCGACAACGCCTCCTACGGGAAAACGCTCCTATCAGGAAGCAACGGGACAAAGTAGTGACTGTGAGGACTGTCTTTGCTTCAGCAAAGCTCCGCTTGGATAGTAGACTACACAAATATATTCATGTGATGGGTAGGAAAGGTTTTAAGGGCATGCTCTCTAATGGAAAAGCAAAGTCAGCGAAATACATCTCAGGAGGTTTTCAAAATCACAAGACAATGGCAGCACTGGGATTCGAACCCACGCCTCCGAAGAGACTGGAGCCTTAATCCAGCGCCTTAGACCGCTCGACCATGCTACCCACGCAAAAAGAGGACATCTGGTACGAAAATGTCCGAGATAGGCTTGTGCTGGCGAGCTATCTATTTTCAAAGCGGAATGTGTGAAGAGGCAGAATTTTTCCCTTTCTGAAGCGCCTTTGCGTCTGACTGTTGGAGAGAATCGTCGCAAGAAAGTTCTGCTGACGCTACAAATGATATCGGGAAAGAACATTTCGAGACTCTAAAATCTGGCAGCAGTGGGATTCGAACCCACGCCTCCAAAGAGACTGGAGCCTAAATCCAGCGCCTTAGACCGCTCGGCCATGCTACCACTGGATAGCTCTTTGTGCCTGCTTCCTTGGAGAACGGGATACACATGTGACCACACCGACAACGCCTCCTACGGGAAAACGCTCCTATCAGGAAGCAACGGGACAAAGTAGTGACTGTGAGAACTGTCTTTGCTTCAGCAAAGCTCCGCTTGGATAGTAGACTACACAAATATATTCATGTGATGGGTAGGAAAGGTTTTAAGGGCATGCTCTCTAATGGAAAAGCAAAGTCAGCGAAATACATCTCAGGAGGTTTTTAAAATCACAAGACAATGGCAGCAGTGGGATTCGAACCCACGCCTCCGAAGAGACTGGAGCCTTAATCCAGCGCCTTAGACCGCTCGGCCATGCTACCCACGCAAAAAGAGGACATCTGGTACGAAAATGTCCGAGATAGGCTTGTGCTGGCGAGCTATCTATTTTCACAGCTGAATTTGTGAAGAAGCAGAATTTTTCCCTTTCTGAAGCGCCTTTGCGTCTGACTGTTGGAGAGAATCGTCGCAAGAAAGTTCTGCTGACGCTACAAATGATATCGGGAAAGAACATTTCGAGACTCTAAAATCTGGCAGCAGTGGGATTCAAACCCACGCCTCCAAAGAGACTGGAGCCTAAATCCAGCGCCTTAGACCGCTCGGCCATGCTACCGCTTGATAGCTCTTTGTGCCTGCTTCCTTGGAGAACGGGATACACATGTGACCACACCAACCATGTGACCTCCTACGGGAAAACGCTCCTATCAGGAAGCAACGGGACAAAGTAGTGACTGTGAGGACTGTCTTTGCTTCAGCAAAGCTCCGCTTGGATAGTAGACTACACAAATATATTCATGTGATGGGTAGGAAAGGTTTTAAGGGCATGCTCTCTAATGGAAAAGCAAAGTCAGCGAAATACATCTCAGGAGGTTTTCAAAATCACAAGACAATGGCAGCAGGGAGAATCGAACCCACGCCTCCGAAGAGACTGGAGCCTTAATCCAGCACCTTAGACCGCTCGGCCATGCTACCCACGCAAAAAGAGGACATCTGGTACGAAAATGTCCGAGATAGGCTTGTGCTGGCGAGCTATCTATTTTCAAAGCGGAATGTGTGAAGAGGCAGAATTTTTCCCTTTCTGAAGCGCCTTTGCGTCTGACTGTTGGAGAGAATCGTCGCAAGAAAGTTCTGCTGACGCTACAAATGATATCGGGAAAGAACATTTCGAGACTCTAAAATCTGGCAGCAGTGGGATTCGAACCCACGCCTCCAAAGAGACTGGAGCCTAAATCCAGCACCTTAGACCGCTCGGCCATGCTACCGCTTGATAGCTCTTTGTGCCTGCTTCCTTGGAGAACGGGATACACATGTGACCACACCGACCATGTGACCTCCTACGGGAAAACGCTCCTATCAGGAAGCAACGGGACAAAGTAGTGACTGTGAGGACTGTCTTTGCTTCAGCAAAGCTCCGCTTGGATAGTAGACTACACAAATATATTCATGTGATGGGTAGGAAAGGTTTTAAGGGCATGCTCTCTAATGGAAAAGCAAAGTCAGCGAAATACATCTCAGGAGGTTTTCAAAATCACAAGACAATGGCAGCAGTGGGATTCGAACCCACGCCTCCGAAGAGACTGGAGCCTTAATCCAGCGCCTTAGACCGCTCGGCCATGCTACCCACGCAAAAAGAGGACATCTGGTACGAAAATGTCCGAGATAGGCTTGTGCTGGCGAGCTATCTATTTTCAAAGCGGAATGTGTGAAGAGGCAGAATTTTTCCCTTTCTGAAGCGCCTTTGCGTCTGACTGTTGGAGAGAATCGTCGCAAGAAAGTTCTGCTGACGCTACAAATGATATCGGGAAAGAACATTTCGAGGCTCTAAAATCTGGCAGCAGTGGGATTTGAACCCACGCCTCCAAAGAGACTGGAGCCTAAATCCAGCGCCTTAGACCGCTCGGCCATGCTACCGCTTGATAGCTCTTTGTGCCTGCTTCCTTGGAGAACGGGATACACATGTGACCACACCGACAACGCCTCCTACGGGAAAACGCTCCTATCAGGAAGCAACGGGACAAAGTAGTGACTGTGAGGACTGTCTTTGCTTCAGCAAAGCTCCGCTTGGATAGTAGACTACACAAATATATTCATGTGATGGGTAGGAAAGGTTTTAAGGGCATGCTCTCTAATGGAAAAGCAAAGTCAGCGAAATACATCTCAGGAGGTTTTCAAAATCACAAGACAATGGCAGCAGTGGGATTCGAACCCACGCCTCCGAAGAGACTGGAGCCTTAATCCAGCGCCTTAGACCGCTCGGCCATGCTATCCACGCAAAAAGAGGACATCTGGTACGAAAATGTCCGAGATAGGCTTGTGCTGGCGAGCTATCTATTTTCAAAGCGGAATGTGTGAAGAGGCAGAATTTTTCCCTTTCTGAAGCGCCTTTGCGTCTGACTGTTGGAGAGAATCATCGCAAGAAAGTTCTGCTGACGCTACAAATGATATCGGGAAAGAACATTTCGAGACTCTAAAATCTGGCAGCAGTGGGATTCGAACCCACGCCTCCAAAGAGACTGGAGCCTAAATCCAGCGCCTTAGACCGCTCGGCCATGCTACCGCTTGATAGCTCTTTGTGCCTGCTTCCTTGGAGAACGGGTACACATGTGACCACACCGACAACGCCTCCTACGGGAAAACGCTCCTATCAGGAAGCAACGGGACAAAGTAGTGACTGTGAGGACTGTCTTTGCTTCAGCAAAGCTCCGCTTGGATAGTAGACTACACAAATATATTCATGTGATGGGTAGGAAAGGTTTTAAGGGCATGCTCTCTAATGGAAAAGCAAAGTCAGCGAAATACATCTCAGGAGGTTTTCAAAATCACAACACAATGGCAGCAGGGAGAATCGAACCCACGCCTCCGAAGAGACTGGAGCCTTAATCCAGCACCTTAGACCGCTCGGCCATGCTACCCACGCAAAAAGAGGACATCTGGTACGAAAATGTCCGAGATAGGCTTGTGCTGGCGAGCTATCTATCTTCAAAGCGGAATGTGTGAAGAAGCAGAATTTTTCCCTTTCTGAAGCGCCTTTGCGTCTGACTGTTGGAGAGAATCGTCGCAAGAAAGTTCTGCTGACGCTACAAATGATATCGGGAAAGAACATTTCGAGACTCTAAAATCTGGCAGCAGTGGGATTCGAACCCACGCCCCAAAGAGACTGGAGCCTAAATCCAGCGCCTTAGACCGCTCGGCCATGCTACCGCTTGATAGCTCTTTGTGCCTGCTTCCTTGGAGAACGGGATACACATGTGACCACACCGACCATGTGACCTCCTACGGGAAAACGCTCCTATCAGGAAGCAACGGGACAAAGTAGTGACTGTGAGGACTGTCTTTGCTTCAGCAAAGCTCCGCTTGGATAGTAGACTACACAAATATATTCATGTGATGGGTAGGAAAGGTTTTAAGGGCATGCTCTCTAATGGAAAAGCAAAGTCAGCGAAATACATCTCAGGAGGTTTTCAAAATCACAAGACAATGGCAGCAGTGGGATTTGAACCCACGCCTCCGAAGAGACTGGAGCCTTAATCCAGCGCCTTAGACCGCTCGGCCATGCTACCCACGCAAAAAGAGGACATCTGGTACGAAAATGTCCGAGATAGGCTTGTGCTGGCGAGCTATCTATTTTCAAAGCGGAATGTTTGAAGAGGCAGAATTTTTCCCTTTCTGAAGCGCCTTTGCGTCTGACTGTTGGAGAGAATCGTCGCAAGAAAGTTCTGCTGACGCTACAAATGATATCGGGAAAGAACATTTCGAGACTCTAAAATCTGGCAGCAGTGGGATTTGAACCCACGCCTCCAAAGAGACTGGAGCCTACATCCAGCGCCTTAGACCGCTCGACCATGCTACCGCTTGATAGCTCTTTGTGCCTGCTTCCTTGGAGAACGGGATAAACATGTGACCACACCGACAACGCCTCCTACGGGAAAACGCTCCTAT